>NW_018735029.1:0-26883 GCF_002204515.2 Aedes aegypti | reverse complement strand
TTTGATGTTTCAAAAAATTACTGTAGTTTCCCATACAAGAGAGGCGAAGAATTTGTATGGAGACAGCAAGCATGTTGAAATAATCGATTAAATCTAAATTTAATCGTGCAATTTCAACCAAATTTATCCAAAATAAATGTTTAAGTGCAAAATGCATGCTTGGGGATTAGATAAAAAGTCTGATAAATTGTGCTTTAAACGCATGTAAACATCTATAAAACCAGTGTTTTTATACGACTTAAGCGACCTGTAGCTAAAAATTGTGACGTGCGGGAACATTTCTGAAAATGGCATCCGGAGTCAGCAACCAAATCTACTCGAGACACATAATTTCATCCTTGAGACACGCAAAAATTTCAATTTTGTTACGCTGTGTAATATTTGTGATTTTCCTGTATTTTTTTTTTGCTGGAAATCTCCAGAAATATTTCAGGACATTTGAAAAAAATTTCCGAAAAATAAATCCGTGATACCTGAATTAACTTTTGAAGATTGCATGGAAATTTTTTGAAAAACAAAATAATAATTGGATTAAATGCTGGAGAAATTTCAGGAAAAATTTGGATTTGTGAATTTTTGGATTTCTGGGAGAAAATGTGGATGATTTTTTGAAGAAATCTACATGAAACAGGCGGAGGAATCCTTCAAAGTTTCGTGAAAAATTCTTAGACGATTTTTTTTTCAAGAAGAAGAAATTTTGTTGTAATTTTTGGAAGATTTCCTAGAGTAACAACTTTAGAATCTGGTTGAAGAATTAGCGAAAATAAAATAAGAAAAGAAATCCCTGTAGGAGACGCTGAAAGTATTCTACATTAGAATCACTAAGAAAATTCCTAAGGTTTTTCTCGGGAAATCTCAGACGAAATTCTTGAATAGCCTATTGAACCCATTTAAAGCCTCTGAAGTTTTATTTAGAGCCTGTATAATTTGCATCAGGATTCAATGCAAGCAGAATAAGAAAAAAACGATTGAGAAACCATTTGGGTAACCTTCTAAATCAACTATTAGTCCTGTCTTTAGGATCATCCATTAGAGCAATTCATGTTATTAGTCATATTAAAAATTTATACAATTTTATATCCATCTTAAAAAAAATAACAAATAGATGAATAGCAAACATTTTGTGAATTTGTGTAGTTGAGGGGGATTCCACGGAGCATGCAAGTCGATTCTGATCGACCATTTCAAAAATATCTGAAACTTTGCACAGTTTTTCAGTTCCATCTAAATCGTCATTTTCCGATATCAAATCTTCAAGTTGAGTCACGACTAACTTTTCAAAAGGGTGTATGTGAAAATGGTTCAAAAATATTCAAAAAGCTGCACAGCAAAAACGGTTCGTTCGATTGTTAGACAACTAAAGAAACAAAGTTAGACAACTAAATAAAGATTCCAAAAAAAATACACACAGTAAAAAAAAATTTTTTTTGCATTAAAAAACATCATTTTTGTCACAAAAACTCAAATATCTCAAAACCCTATCGGAATACCAACGTAATTTTTTGAGGGAAAACGGTCCATTATATTAGCTATCTACCATAAAAATTTGGTGATGGTAAGCCAATAAACAAAAAAGTTATGACATTTCAAATATTTCACAAATTTGACACTTAGTGAAAAAAATTTTTTTTTCATTGTTAATTTTTTTTAGGACCGCAGTTTGTTGCTGAATTTTTTGTTAAGGGTACCACATGAGGTTAACAAGTTGTTTTCATGATATTTTATTTAATTATTCATAACTATTATAGCATCTATTAGAAAGTTAGACGCGATCCAGTGTTGTGATCTAAAGTCTTGATAGTGTCATATTTTTTATTGTACGTAACTGAAGAAAAATTCTCTCAATAGTGTTGAAACCTTTTGATAAAAGAAACCTATAAGAAATCTAATATTGAAGACAAAAAGCTACAAAAAAAGTTTTCTATACAGGTATACGACTAGTTTACCTGCAAAAAGTTTACCTCGTAGAGAACAAGGCGGGTCTATACCCAGGTGATCTAGTATACGTAAAGCAGGTCGGTTTTCTCGGCGCTGGTTTTCTCCACAAAGTTAAAATCTGATTACACCTGGGTATAGACCCGCCTTGGTAGAGAATAGACTTTGTTAATCATATTTGGGAGAAAGCGAGTAACTTCAACAACATCAAAAACATGATAGGTACATACCATGAACATACTCACGAAAAAGCTAAAAATATACTACCACTATGGTTATAAAAGATTTAATTGTAAAATTTTTCTTCAGTCAAGCAAACGACACCAAACTAGTCAGTAAAAACTTAAAAGTGATTTTGTTTATTAAAATCTAACGAGCAACATGAGTAGTCGCTTTCTCAACTGTTGCAGGCCGTTTGCAGAAAAAAGTGTTCGAAAGAGCTACGAAATCTCACCGAAAGCACCATAGATAAACTGAAAGCGGCTGGTTATGCTCCAATGTCTACATTGAATACAAATTTACGCATTTGTACGTCCTGCCGTTTAAACGTTGACAAACGGGCAATCTGTACATCATCGGTGGATCAGGTTGCAGGAAGTTCGAAAACAACAACAACTGAGGAATTACTAGATGCACCGACAACAACTGAGGAGTTACCAGAAGTACCAAGTGCAGATAGTCTTGCCACGGTACCATCAGCGACATCTGTTTCAACAAATCAATCAGAAGATGAGTGCATCCAGAAGGTCAACATCGAACGCTTCAACGAAGGGATAGCTGGAATAAAAGTGACTCCGATTAAATGGACGAAGATGGGTTACGTCAATTATCCCGAGAAAAAATACCGTGAAATCAACGAAGCTGTACGAAGAAACCTCTTCAAATTAGGACCTGAGGATGTGGAAAATACAGACTACGATGAGGTAATTATGAATATGAAGGAAAGGTTCTCGAATCTAGCCACGACAAGGAAAGAAAAATTATTGATTTTGTCGATGCTGCCAAGCTCGTGGTCTATTCAAGACGCCATTGATGAGTTCAAAACCAATAGAAATACAGCAAAAGAGGCAAAACAATTCAAAAATAACTGTCTTGCAACCAAAAATGCTAGTCGAGTACTTCATTAACAGATGAGACAAAAGAAAAAATAATTCAATATTTTGAAGACGATGAAGTAAGTAGAGCTATGCCTGGCCAAAAAGATTATGTATCTGTAAAAAAAGATGGAAAGCGTCAAGCAATCCAAAAACGATTAATGATGACTACTTTGAAAGAAGCGTATACACGCTTCAAGGAAATTAACGAAAATATTAAGGTAGGTTTTTCCTCATTTGCAAGCCTTCGTCCAAGGCAATGCAAGCTTCTATCCAATTCAGGAACACATAATGTTTGTGTGTGCACAACACACGAAAATATTAACCTAATCTTACATAGTTTGAAAAGAATCAATTTATCAAAGGATATTAAAATGTTAACTGGTAGTCTTTTGTGTGAAAATACAACATCAAATTGCTATCTACGATCTTGTTCGGATTGTCCAGATTCTTCATCATTGGAAAATACTTTATTCGCTGAGTTTGAAGAAAATTATATTGATCAGTTATCATTTGAGCAATGGGTGACCACGGATAGGTGTGACCTAGAAACTATTGTAAAACCTGTAGATGAGTTTGTGTCATTTTTTTGCTTGAAATTAGAAAGTTTAATTCCTCACGACTTTATTAAAACAGAGCAATCCCGCTTTTTAAAAAATACGAAAAATACATTACAAGATGGTGAATTTTTAGTCATTTGTGATTTTTCTGAAAACTATAGCTTTGTATTGCAAGATGAAGTGCAGTCCCATCACTGGAACGTACAACAAGCTACAATTCATCCATTCGTTATTTATTTCAATGGAAGTACGCAAATTGAACATTTTAGTTTTATTGTAATTTCCGAAGATTTAAGACACGACTCAGTATCTGTAAATTTGTTCATTGCCAAAATGATTAACTTTTTACGCGTTGATAAGGATAAAGAAATCAGAAAGATATATTTCATGTCTGATGGAGCAGCATCGCAGTACAAAAACCGTAAGAATTTTTCGAGCCTATGTCAATTTAAATCAAAGTACGGAATTGATGCAGAATGGCATTTCTTTGCTACGTCACATGGCAAAGGTCCTTGTGATGCTATTGGAGGAACCATAAAGCGCATGGCCACAAGAGCAAGTTTAGCCAAAGAACGTGAGCATCCAATTAAAACTGCAAAAGAACTATTTGATTGGGCGAATCGCAGAAAAGAAGAAGATTTAACAAAATTATCATTTTGTTTTACTACTACTGAAGAGTACGAATTAACGGCATCAGAGCTCAGCGAGCAATATAATAACGCGAAAACGATCCAAGGAACCCAAAAATTTCACTGTTTCATTCCATTGTCAGAAAATAAAATTAAAGCAAAACTATACTCGAACTGTACTGATAATGATGCAAAAGTGTTCGATATTGTAAAAAAATTGAATAACAATAAATAAATAAATAAGTATTAATAAAATGTTTTCATGATCTCATAACGCATACCCAAATCCAAAACTTTTAAAGTTTATATATATAACATTTAGAAACTCATCGATCATACTCTAAAAAAAAATATCCTGGTAAAAAAAAATTATTTTCGTGTAATCTGTTAATTCATTTTAATTTATACACATATACATATACATATAATATTTATACATATACATAATATTTATACATATAATATACATAATACTAATGAATACATGAAAACGACTTGTTTAATTCACGCAAGGCCCTTAACAATAAAATCAGCAACAAACTGCGGTTCCCGTAATAATTTACACCGAAAAAAAAAAATTTTTTTCTACTAAATGTGAAAATTGTGACATGTTTGAAATGTCATAACTTTTTTGTTTATTGGTTTACCATCACCAAATTTTTATGGTAGATAGCTAATATAATGGACCGTTTTCCCTCAAAAAATTACGTTGGTATTCCGATAGGGTTTTGAGATATTTGAGTTTTTGTGTCAAAATTTATGTTTTTTAATGCAAAAAAAAAATTATTTACTTTGTGTATTTTTTTTTTGGAATCTTTATTTAGTTGTCTAACTTTGTTTCTTTAGTTGTCTAACAATCGAAACGAACCGTTTTTTGGTGTGCAGCTTTTTGAATATTTTTGAACCATTTTCACATACACCCTTTCGAAAAGTTACCCGAGCAGAAGAAAATAACTACTGAATACCAAATTGAGGTATTCCATACCAGATAATTTCCAATACTTACAACCTGAATGAGGTATGAATGAGCCCTGCATAAGAGGTAAAATACCTCAAATAATACCTTCTGCATATTCTACAAATACCAAGCTGATACTTAGATCAGGTATTGTAATACCTAAATAATACTTGATGGATTTTCTTATAAAAGTGAAATTTTTCAATACTAGTTCAATACCTCCAGCAGTCCTCAATAGCTGTCGAATACCAAATGAAGTATTTTTAATTGTTTTAAACATTTTTTAAAATACCATTATAATACCAAAATGAGGTATTGATAACTGAACAATACCTAATTCTGGTATGATACCAAAATATGGTATGCATAAGTTATTGGCGAGTTATTCTTTCCTCCTCGGGTAGTCGTGACTCAACTTGAAGATTTGATATCGGACAATGACGATTTAGATGGAACTGGAAAGCTGTGCAAAGTTTCAGCTCAATAGAAAAAAATTAATTAAAAAATTTACCAAATTTTGGTGCTGTTGCTTGGAATCACTCAGTTGTCGTTTTTCTTTGCATCATAGTGACCTGGCTAATTGCAAAAGTTTTCAGTAGGCTCTGATGGTGCGTGAAAATTGTTTCATCGTGCTGAAACTTCATCAAATATTGCGCAGGATTTAGGGTAAGTGATCCATTAGTTGTGGGTGTTTCCTATAGTGCCATTTACACTGATTCAATTGAATTAGCTGCTGATCCGACACCACCAATCGACGTATTGGCTTATTGATGAAATAACTGAAAACATAGTTCAAATTGCTTCAAAACTGATGAAATACTAACAAAATTGCTCAAAGTGAGATAAGACTTGTACCAATAGCTGCGGTAAAGTGTTTCCTTTAATGGAGGATCCCATAAGAAAACGACAGATAGCGCAACTATAGGAACACAAATTAAAAATTTACTCCAACTAAAGGAACAGTGTACCAATAGTGGAGGTATTATTTTTCACAAGACATCTTGATGGTTACTGAGATGAAATCAATTTCTCATTAAGTAAATGGACGTTACTTCCCATTACAACAATAATATGAACATTTATTGCGCTACTTGAATTTTGCGGGGTTAAGTGTAGTTCAACCGTGCTTAGTACCCTCCACTGTTGGAACATATACCCTGCTTCATCATTTCTGCAAGAAAAAACTTGCAGAAAATCGTCATAATCTGCTGCAAATATTTTCATGAATGGTGTCACAAAATATCAGAAGGAATTTGATCAAAACATTTTTCGGGAATTAACTAGGAACTACTTCCATGAATGTCTACGGCCATTCTGAATCAGTAAAGAACTTCTAGAGAACGTGCTGTGGGACTTCTTTTGGGGGTCATGAACAGACCATATCACACTTTACTAGCCATGAGAATGTCATGAAAAACCTTATTACCTTCTCGTAATACATGTCCGTAATGAAAATTTCCTTGACTTTCCTGGGCATAGAGTATCATCGTACTTGCCACACGATATACGAATGCGAAAATGGCATCTTTGGCAAAGAAAGCTCTCAGTTAATAACTGTGGAAGTGCTCAAACGAACACTCAGCTGAGAAGCAGGCTCTGTCCCAGTGAGGACGTTAATGCCAAGAAGAATACATGTCCTACCTATCCTACTCACTTCCCGGACCTTACCCTAATTGATTTTGTTACCCAAAGCAGAGTTTGTAACAAAATATGTTACAACTTTGATATGCCGTAGTGCAAAATTTAAGTTATTGTGACAACATCCTGCATCCAATTTGTAACAACCGATGTTACAAAAAAAAAGTTCGAAACTAAATAACACATCAAGTTATAATCTTGATAATTTCAGCTAGTCGGGATTCTTTTAAATCTCTCTATTCCCCAATTGTGGTTGTAGTATTTTCAAATAAAAATGGCTTAAGTGAAATTAAAACGTTTTATAAAAAGTGTTAATTCGAAAGAATAACATGAAAATCAGAATTTCAAATTAGAACGTATGGGAAATTTAAACTGCACACAGATTTAAAACATTGATTTCTTATTTTTAATTGTAAAGGGCCTAACATAATGATAGCGGAACGGCAACGGAAAACGAAACCTATTCGCCTTCATGAACTGTAACATGCATAGGGGAAGTGGTGGTAAAATGAACAGGGGTGGTAAAAATGAACAACTTGCCTTTTATCGAGAAAAAACAAATTTCGATGAATTTTTATCATGCACGGACGATTTATAGCATGAACTGTAACATGCATATTGACTAAGTGTTGGTTCGCTTTCATTCATTGACAGCTCAGTCGAGATAGTTTGATTCATTTTGATCGAACCTGTTCCGCTTCTGTTGTTCGGTATTATTGCGGTTTTTGCCTTAAGGATATCTTTGTGTTATAAAGCAAACTATTTTTTCTTGCTTATTCACCATTAAGGGTAGGTGTTTTACTTTATAAAACATGATAAACAATCCCTGGGAGGCGATTCAAAATTTAAAAAATGTTTGGAAATCCAATCTATCATAGCTTCATTACCATCTCTACCATAAAAATAGTATTCTGTGAAATTTTCAGCTTTTTCGATGGTTATTGAAGGTGATGATGTAGGTTTATATGGAAACTATTATAGAGAAATTTCGAAAAATGTTCTAAACACGTTAGTACTGTAATGTAAGTACAAGCTTATCATCCCATAGAGAAAATTGAAAATTTCACAGGACATGATTTTTATGATATGTTGGTAAAGAAGATATGGGAGATTGGATTTTCAACCTTTTTGAATTTTTGAACCGCCCTTATCCTAGATGAGTTCTATCATGCACAAATATTTCATGCGAGATATTTTTTGTGTAAATTTATAATATGATATTTATGAAAGTGCTCATAGGAACACTAAGCTGAGAAGCAGGCTCTGTCCCAGTGAGGACGTAATGCCAAGAAGAAGAAACTGGTAATGGATCTCCATCTTTTGTTTCATTTCCATCTACAAAGACAACAATTCAGTTTAATCCAAATCTGAGGATGTATTGACAATCCATTTAAGCCCATGAATACATATAATACATATAATGGCAATAAGAAACCAGCAGGAAACTGTCTGGAGCAAATATTGATTATAACGAAATGGATAAATCTTACTAATTGAAACTAAAAAACATATCCAAGACATCCATCTGTCTTCAATCATCCAAACAGCAGCTGGCAGAATCATTCGCTCCGACTTGTACGAATTCCCTATGATTAAGAACATGACCGAACCATTCCAACCAGACCTGTTGGATAATAATGGCTTCGGATTAATTTGTGGACGAAGACCTGCAGCATTTCGGACAGATTGAATAAGTATGAATTGCGGGAGTTGATTTAATGATCATAACAGAAAACTATTGGATATTGAAATGGTAACTGGTGGAGAAGTGGCCAGTAGACGAAAACGGGCAGCGAGAACGTCAGTGCTGATATGTGTTTGTTAACATTCAATAAGTAAATTGCAAGATAAACAGACAGCTAACCAGTGCTATGGTAGAGTAAGCCGAACAAAAAACTATAAATAATTTAATAGTTGAAACCTTTTTAAACGCCGTTAAACCAATGGTGTAGCAAAGGGTCTACAATTAATTTATTTTTAATCTTTCAGCAAGGTTGAAACATCAATTGTTCTTACCGTAAATTAACTTTTAATTTTATTGTATCAATAAAGTTATTTCCTATTGTTTTTTCATAACATTTTATTGTTGGGTGGAAATGCAATCAAACTTCTATTTTATATTGCTAAAGTAAAGTAGAATGATACCTTCAAGGTTTGCTCATCTTCAATGATCTTTTGAATTCCTCAAAGGAATCTCAAGAGAGGTAATTGAAAACATTATACATAACAAATAAAAACGAACATTTATGAAAACAATAGAAAACAATAAGTTTTATTTTCTTACGCGACAAATACCTTGAAATACATCCATTAAGGTATTATGAATTCGACTAAATTATAGCACTAGTGTTTAGTACACGACACTGTAGACGGCCTTACAGTTGAGGTCAAAATACGAGTATCTGTTAAAGGATATAGACTCGAGCGAAAATAAATGGTATAGAACTTAATTTGGTTTTCGTTTATTTATAAGTTTTTTACTAAACAGCTCCAAGATATATTATAAATTTTACTGTTCTGCTCTGAATTCAAATATTTAGGTTTTGCTAAATTCTTTTGTAAAGAAACATAACGACCTTCGTTCTTTATTGGAAAAAGACCATTTTCAATTAATTCCATGGTACAATACAAAAGAACATATTAGAAGTGAATTGTTACAATAAAATCTATTGTATGTTATTTTTTATTTTTATCAGGCATAGTACGGTGGCTAGTGGATTAGGAGCGCCTGACAAAGGCGACGACGGTGGGAATGGAGTGGATTTTGGATCGCTTTTCGTCTGCTGCTCGGATGCTGGGAAAATGTTTGATTTGTGCATGATCAATGAGATGGAAGCGACTGATTGTCTTCAGTCGAATGTTTGTTGAATGCACACCGAGTCTCGTCTTCCCATTTGGCTGACGTAGTGTAAATACTGTGGAAATGGAAATGTTTGCCCACACTTCCATTAGACGGACGTTGCTTGAGTAATGAGCATGGATAGTTTAATTAGATTAAGTGATGCCGATAGTAATGTGTGTATTTGAGTTTTGTGGATGTGAGGCTTTGCATTGTATAACTTAGTTAACAGTAGGGAGCAGTTATCGTAGACAAAACATGGGATTCAAAAAAAAGTATTATAGACAGCAGGCAAATAGGTAAGTAGAAGTGAAGGTATTTCTTAACCAAAATATTTTTTAGTATAGACACTTAAATGATGGGGATGGTTGTCTAATGACTTTCACTTCTGCTTCATAAGCAGAAGGTCACGAGTTATATCACAGGCCCATCCCTTTTCTCGTACTTTATAGTTGCATCTATCACCTGCTTCTATCTTCCACTCCTAGTCTACCATACTTGAACTATCTGTTCATAGCAGTCGATAGGACCAGAGACGCACAAGAAACCTCTTCCCTATGCTTCCATTCTTCCATAATTATAGCAAGCCTTGCCTTACGCCTGATACATAGACAGTCTGCTAACCACAAGCATGCCTCCTCTGTCATAGAGTTACCTTACCCGTATATTCTTCCCACATGAACTAGCGTAGATTTATTTTTTATTTTTAGTAGGGTACAAAAAAGCTTCAAACCCTGGTCTGTTGTGTGTTGGCACGGTAAGGTACTCACGCTAGCGTGTTTAACCACTTAAAATTTATCCCTACTGCTCCTATGCCTCGATTTCCCCTCAGAACTACATCACGCAACTTCATCGGTGGGTGGCTGTGCTCACGCATTTTGCCAGTCTCAGCCTTTAGCTGTTCAGCTAGTTGATTGTTGAAGCTTAATGTCTTCAAATAACACTGCTTACCACGGAAACTTCTACGGTGTCTCTGCGGTTACTCTTTTTGCCCAATTGGTGGTTGAATATCACGGCCGGAGATTTGCTCAGCTTTCTGTGCGACGACGTATTCTACTCTTGGGCCCGGCCTCACGTCAGAGCCCTCTTGATCTTCTGTTGGACGCTCATGTGCACGTCGCTACTCTACGACAACTCATTCTCCACTGCTGGTTTTCGAGCTCTTGGTTGACCAGTTGATGCCGAAGTCGGTCCAGCGATTAAGCTTGGAGGATGACTTCCGGTACACTGGCGCTCCGATGACCCAAAACTGGTTTGTAATGATCGATGCTACTCGGCCTAGTTCCGACGATGGACATGTTGCGGTGTATCCTAGTAGTCTGAGCAGTGTGGCGATTCTGCGTGCCCGAATCTACGGAGATACTTTCTGAAACTTCCATGACCTACTAGGAACTGTGCCAGGTTGAAGTTCACCTCTCCATGCTTCCTATTCATCCACGTGGACAGGTTTGGAGTGAGCTGGTGGGTCCATCTTCCTTAAGCCGCGCATTCCCACTCGTGCTGCCACCTCGCCATAGATCCGACTCTGGCCATCTTCCGTGCGTTTCTGACATCTCTACGTTGGTAGCATTCGATATCCTCCGCAAATTTTACCGGGATCATACGCTATAACGCATACTGCAGCTGACAATATTGTTCTATACACACTCGCGATTCGCACTGCCATCAACTGAAACGCTCTGTTCAGCTTTTCGCGGTTCCGCTTTGTTTCTAGTGCCTTGCCTCAAGCAGGAACTCCATAACCTCAGTATCGATAACGAGACGTTAGCTAGCAGACGCCTCGTACTGCTGCTTAACCGCCTAAAATTTGACATGATTTTCCCTACTGCGTTCATTGCCTTCTCGAACTACAATCTTCAAACTTCCTGGATAGCCGCAGTGTCAAGACTCTGTTTTAGGACAACTGTTTTAGGAGAAACCCCCAAAGAATTTTCTGAAAAACTTATGAAGAAAGTGCTGAAGGATCTCTCGAGAAATTAATAGAGGAACCATGAAGAACAAATTTGGGAATTACCGGTGGAGCTCCGAAGGAACTATGCAGGAATTTCTGGAGGATAGTTATGGAAGAACTTTGTAATTTCAGACGGAATTTTTGAGGAATTTCCGGGGAATTGCTGGATGAATCCAGAGGTATTGCTGAAGGAGCCCCGTAAGATTTTTTGAAAATAAGGAATTTCTGAAGAATTCCAGGGAACTCTGAAGAAATTCTAGGAGAAACTCGTGAGAATTCCTGGATGAACATTGGAGGAATTCTTGGAAAAACTCTGGAGGATTTCCCGGAGAAATTCTAGGGGAATTATCCGAGTAGCTCCAGAGGATTTCCAAGGAATTATTGGAGGATTCCTGGAGAAACTCCGATTAAATTCTTGGAGAAACTTTGGCAAAAATCTGAAGGAATTTCCGGAGGAGCTTCCAGTGAAGCTCGAAAGGAATTCACGTGGAGCCATTCAGAAATTTCCCAGAATTCCCCCAGAGATTTCTGCGGGATTTTCTCTAGGAATTTCTCATAAGATTTCCCAACAGCAATTCTTCCGAGGATTTTGTCAAGAAATTTATTAAAAATCCTCTGAGGATTTTCTTCAGAAATTCTTTCAGGGATTTTTTCAGAAAGTTTTTCCGGAGATATCCTCCAGGAATTTCCTTCGGGGATTTTCTTTTGTGAATTTCATCCAGAAATTCCTCGTAGGATTTCCTCCAGAAACTCCTCTGGCGATTTGATCCAGGTATTCCTCCGGAGATTTTCTTCCTGAAATTTCTCCAGAGATCCAGAAATTTTTCTCGAAGAATTGTTTTGGGATTCTCCAAGAGCTCCTCCAAGATTTTCTCCAGGAATTTTAAAAGGAATTTTCAACAGCAATTTCTTCGGAGATTTCAACCAGGAATTCCTCAGTGGATTTTATCCAACATTCTTCCGAGGATTTACTTAGAGTCGCTAAGGATTTCAGCAATAAATACCTCCCAAGGATGCAATAAGGAAATTCCTCTGAGAATTTTCTCCGAAATTCTTGAGGGGATTTTTCAGAGAAACAGAATGAGAATTTCTACTGGAAGCTTTTTAAAGATTGCAGCAGGAATTTATTAAGGATTCCTTCAGGGATATCTCCCAAAATTTACTCTGGGTATTTGATCCAGGATTTTTTTTCCAGGCCATTAATCCGATGATGTACTGCAGGGGATTTGCTGCAGAAATTTCTCCGGGGAATGCTTGCAGGAATATCTTTGGGTATGTATTATGTAATTTTCTCCAGAAATTTCTCAAAAGATTAAAGCTATTACTCAAAAGATTATAGCTATTACTCCGGAGATTTCGTCCAGAAATTCCTCGGCGAATTTTGTTCAGAAATTCTTTCGGGGATTTCCTTCAAGAATTATTTCGGGGATTTCCTAAAGAATCAACTCCTGCTGGGATTTCCTCCAGCCATTTTTCAAAGGATTTCGTCAAAAAATTCTTCCAGGGATTTCGTTCAGAAACTTCTTTGTTGATCTGCTCTGGGTATTCCTCCGGAGATTTTCTCCAGATTTTTTTTCCAAAATTCATCTGGGGATTTCCCCTAAGAACTCTTCCGGGATGTTCTCCAGCAATTTTAAAGAGGATTTCCAACAGCAATTCCGCCGAGGGCTTCCATAAAAAATGCTTCTGGGGGTTTTGCCAGAATTTTTTCTTGAATATCATCCATGAATTCCTCCGAGTATATCCTCCAAAAACTCCTCTGGCGATTTGCTGCAAAAAATCCTCCGGATTTTCTTCAGAAATCACTTAGGAAATCTCTAATAACAATTACTCAGAAAATTTGCTTTAGAAATTGCTGCGTGAATTACCTGAAATAATTTCTGGAGAAACCCCCCGGGGGAGCTCTTGGGCGATATCTCCGGAAGAATAATTGAAATCCCCGAAGAAATTCTTGGAAAAAAGTAGTTCTTGATATCCCCTGGGGAATCCTTGATGTTCCCGGAGGAATTTCTGGAGAAAATTCTCGGATCAATTTACAGATAAATTCCTGGATGAATCCTCTGAAAAAATCCCCGTGAGAATTCCTGGACGAAATTCCCGCAGGAATTGCTTTTGGAAATCCTCCTTCTTGACGAAACTCCCAGAGGACTGCTTGGACGAAATCCACACAAGAATTGCTTTTGGAGATCCCCTGAGAAAATACCAGGAGGAGTTCTTGCGAGATATCCCAGATGAATCCTTGAAATCCCCAGAGGAATTCCTTTAGGAAATCTGGTGCAAATCCCTATGGAATTTCTGAAGGAAATCTCCGGATATATTCTCTAAACAAACACCACTAAGGAATTCATAAAGAAAATCCGCGGAGGATTTTTTAATGAATTTCTGGACGAAATTTCAGAAGGAATTCTAAGAAATCCCCATGAAAAATTCCTAGATGAAATCCCCGGAGTAGTTCTTGGGGGAAATCCCCGAAGAAATTCTAAGAAAAAAACTCTGGAAACATTTCCGGAATCCTTGGAAAAAAATCTCTGGAATCCGTTGGAATTTCTGGGGCACATTTTCAGCAGAAATTCCTGGGGTAAATCCCTGGAAGAATTCCTCGGAGGAATTCCTGGATGAAATCCTCAGAATAAATCCTGGACAAAATCCCCGGAAAAATAGCAAATGAAAATCCCCAGAGAAATTCCTGGATAAATTCTGTTAAAATATACCCGAAAGAACTTCTGGAGAAAATGCCCAGAGGAATTTCATAATTTAACCCCCGGAGGAGTTTACTGGTGAAAATCTCCAGAAAAATTCCTGGACGGAAAACCCCGGAGAAATTCTAGGAGCAAACCCCCGGAAGAATTTCTGGACGAAATCCACGAAGAAATTTGTGATGGAAATACCTGTAGGGTTTCCGGGAGGGATTTCTTGAGGAAATATTCCTGCAGCAAATCCCTGGATGAATTCCTTAAAGAAATCCTCAGAGGAATTCCTGAACAAAATTCAAAAGAAATTCCTGGTGGACACACCTAGAAATCTTTTGAACCATCAGTTCCTAGACTACCAAGCTCAGGGATAAAAAACCGTACTGGTATACAAACGATTTTCAAATAAGATTTGGAACACTTCAAATCTTGTTAAAATCAAACCAAAAATGGGCCAGGCAGTTAGCCTGTTCCAAAAAAATAGATCAGAAAACTTGTATGAAATAAAATTGGAACATCATTTGAAATACCGGTGCAAGCTCTAATTTTAACTTGGTCCAAAAATTTGGACCAAACCAGTGATTTGGACCACCGGTGAAGTTTCCCTTACATCCTGTTCCAAAGAGTTTGACTGATAATGAAACCTTGAGGGACGCCCGTTGTCACTTTCAGTTGGACGGGTTCCTTTCATTCGGCGTTCGTAAAACCGTACAACACGCTCGCAGCGCTGTTTCGACGCCATCTTCGATTGAACTGACAGCATACGAGCGAAAAAAAAAACATGTCACCCCATTTTAGTGAACAATTCTCTTAAAGAGAAAAAAATACGTTCTTCATATTAATTTCAGAAAGGTATTAAAATCATTCTCATTGTTTACTGAACACCCGTCACATTATTATACACTAATGTAGGGCAAGACAGCTGTATGATAGCACTATATTAGCAAGCAGGATGAAATACCTAATAAACGTAGTGTCACACTTTGATATAATCCCCACCTCCTTTAAATGAAAGACGTCATTTTTGAATGATCCTTTGGACATAAGAACCACTAGTGCTAAAAAGTCTTCGTTTTGCCACTTGTTATATAATAACTATCCTGCAATATACAATGTATTGTTTTCTGCCTTCTCCTATCCAAATTCAATCTGCAATGCATAAATATTGTTGATCGGTTAACTCTTTACAAATCACGATTATCCCATAAGTAACAGCAAACATCCCTCAAACGTTATTTACCTTACTTGTTGTTAAACGATACAAACTATCCGATAAACTGACAAGATTTTATGCAAAATCCTCAGATTATCCTTCTTGATCCTTCACCCTATGACGATGGATCCGCAAACTCAATATTGACTTCACAGTGCTGGTTGTCTTCGGCAGGCACAACACAGCCAAGATACTATCTCAGTTCGCGTCAACCGTCACCCATCGGCAGTGTGTAGTGTCGTCTTTCGAGACAAAACTCTCGGAAGAACTCCTAATACCTGTCTAGACGACAAGTGCGACGATGAATCTTGTGAGTTCTCACTCTCTGGCTAGCCTAGGATCCGTCCCGCACCCACTCGAACCAATAAACGAAACGCGGACAAAGTTCTAGGGAAGTGATTGAAAAGTTTACCTTCTTCAAGTCGTCAATTGGGCAGCAGCAGCAGCATTTGTTGCTTTCCTACTTTGTGGAGAGAGAGATAATGCTTTTGGCAAATATTTGACCTCCTGCTGTGTGCTAAAATGTTTTCAATACATGATGATGGCCCATCACGGCAGCCAAGAAGCACGAAGGAAATCGTCGAAAGTATGCTAATTGCGTGGTGTCGTCCTCAGAAAACAGAAGCCCTTTTTCGGTCTCAAGAAGGTGACAGGCAAGTCGGGCAAGTAGCCATCCAACTGGCGACGAAGATAAATAATGCAAAATCCGTCTGGGGTTCGGGTCGAGGTTTGGGATCGGGACATCGGGGATTGGGTGTAGGACCTATACTGTATAGGTATTTGTCGAGCACCAGTTGATGTTGGTTCCGTAGTGGGAGAGATTGGTGCGGTCGTCGAACGTCGGTTGCGGTAACAACAAAAGGCGATAAAGGTATTGGGGCCGTGATTGGCTTTTGATGACTCTCTTCCCTCTCGGTCTGCACAGTGTTTTGGTTTGTAGATTTTGTGCGCTCTTTATATGGCGTCTTTACTGCTAATTTTAGTGATAAGGTATGTTCAGAGAAGTTTCTAAGTATATTAAACGCATCTTTGATCCAAAAAGTTTGCGATCAATACACCTAGCAGTGAGATAGATTTCTTCTAAAACATTCAGGTACTGGTCAATGAATGTCACAACATGTGAGATGTAAGGACATTCCTCTATCGACAATATGTTAGTAATAATGAGTTGACAATTCCACTCTCCTCATCCATATTGCTTCAATAATCTGTTCTGTTTGATGAATGCTGTATGATAAACATTGCTTTAGTAACATGAGGACCAGGGGGGTCAGTCCCCCGCCCAAATCAACCAGGCCTCTTCAGAGATTCAGATGATAATAAAATTAAAAATAAACGGTCTAAATGTATCTAACGTGCGTAAGAGTCTTCAGAATCTATTTAAATGACTCTTATTATTGACAAAAAATACTTCATTAGTTACGTTGTAGAACAATAGTGAAAAATCTCGCTTTCCGTATACAACATCAGCGTATCGATTCTTCGGTGAATCGCGCAACAACCGCAAGATTAACCGTCCTACTGTCGTTCGAATGGTTACCGACAAAACACCAAATTTAATGACATCTTCATGGCAAAAAATACTGTGGTACAAAAACTAGTCATTATTCTGGAAATACTGTCCTGTGATGTATGATTTTCTTATAGTAATACATTAGAGAAATCGCTACATTAACTGCAACTCGTTTAATATCCGACATAATTATTTGAAAAAAATAGGCAATATTATGAAAGGAAGAAATTAGATAGCGGGATATTTTTGGCAAAAATAAGGCCTAATTCATGACAGACCAATTCATGAAATTTCAAGCTGGTTAAGTTTTCTTCAGATGGATAACAGAAAATTAGCCTGGGGTGAAAAAATCCAACAAAATCAACCATTGTGTTTAATCGTTTGAAGTAATTTCTTATGAACAAATGTATTGCTTAAACCCTAAACTGAATTTTGAAAAAGAAAAATTATTTTGTCTTAAATTATCAAGAAACTATTAAAATGTTACGACTGAATTCTAACAGATTTATAGCAAAATTATTGTTGTCTCTCTTGAATATTTTTTGGAATCATCAAATAATTTTCAAGGAATAGCGAAGGAAAGCGACAAATCTCTTGGAATTTAGTCGAATAATATTGTGGGATTTGGCCATAGTTTTAACGTGAATTCCTCCTGGAGTACATCCACCTTCCATGTCTACTTATTATTCACAAATTAATTCCGAAATATGTTCTCGGATTCAACTAAAATAATTACTTAATCTCTCAAAAGTTCAAGTTGTCCTTCGCAATTCCTCCAAAAATTCAATGAATCTTTTCAAATCTCGCTTAGATATTTCGCTGAAGGCTTTACTCAAAATTACGCTGTAAATTCTTTCAAATAGTTATCCCACAAAAAAATATTCCAATTCTTCCACAAAGTTCTTCAAAATTTCTTCAGAAAATATTTCCAAAAAAACATCACAAATTGATCAGAAATTCTTCTATGTTTGTTTCTGAACATCCTGCATAACATATCCAGATCATACAGAAGTTATCTACGAAACGTTTTTTTGTTTTTGATTTTTGTTTCCAAGGAAATTTGGAGAATGCCCCAAGAAATATTTTTGTTTTCTAAATTAACATAATGGTGGAGAAGTCTTTGGAGAAACATTTAGTAAAGTTAATTAGGATATTTAAAATGACATTTGAGAGATCTTCCTCGAAAAAATTTGTCCGTATTATGGGATTGAATTTTTGTGTGATTAAAGAGCGGAATTCCTATTGGCTTTTTGGCATTAATTCTGGGGAATCTAGACGTCGATGAAAGATAATTTTAAGGAAAATTGCTAACGAACATTGTGGAGGAACTTCTTCTACATTAGAGTGGTTTGAATTATCCTGTAATCATTCACCTCTAGAGACAATATAATAAATAATTTACAAATATTCCTTCAACATTTTGTTGTTTCTCCATTTTTCGCACTACGCTTTCTTGGTGAACTTCGTACAAAAATCTTTTCATCAATTGAAAAAATTGATTAATTCTACGACTTTCAAAAATAATCAGAATTCTTATACGATTATTTCCTGATTTCTGAAGGTCCAACTTCTCAACCCCAATAATAGTCAATTATAATAGATGAAGAGTTTATTGCAGTTAATCCTACAAATATCCCTTATGTTTCATATGAGGAAATCGTCCCATTCGTTAAAAGTTTCAGAAATTCAACGGTGAATTTTTCAGCTTTTCGCCAGGAGCTTGGTATTTTTATACTGAATTCAATTAGTATATGGAAGAATCCAGGGATTCATATTGGGAAAAAAAAATTAGCGAGTGATTTCCAGAGCCTCAAAGAATACCTGATGCATCTCTGGATATCGATTTCGAGAAGTAAAAGAATAATTTGCAATATCCTTTAATTAATCAGTTGAGAAAAAAAAATCCCTAGAAAAATAGCTAGAGCTGTTGAAAAAAAAAAAAAACTATGGAGAGTACTTGGATTAATCTCTGTAGATTTTTTAAGGTCATAAGACGACATCGTCGAGGAAACAGTATTTTTCTTAAGAAACTCCCAAACAAATTGCCTGGGCAATTTTTGAGTATTTTCACGAGTTTAAGAAATTATGTACATTAGGTAAAAAGAGGACATTCCTGGAAAAATGTTTAAAATAATTTCTATAGCATTCTCTGGCAGAATTCTTGAGAAGATTATTCTAAGCTATTTGATAGCGATCTTTTCAGAAACTTTCTGGTCAAATCAGATAGCCTAAACAAACTTCAGGAAATATTTGTTGAATAACAACTACTAATCTCGGGAATGATTTCCTGTGGGAATGACAGGAGGAACTTAGTGAAAACTGGCAAAGGAATTCTGGAAGAAATCCCCGGAGGAATTCTCAGAGGAATATGATAAAAGCACTGGAAAGTTACAATAGAAGAATAACAAGGGATATTCCTCTTGAATTCTTCAAACGAAATCATGAATAATTTGTTTTGATAAGATATGTATTTCATATGAAATTTAAAAATATCTTTGATCTGCAGCGATATTAAGCAATATCACAAACAAATAATATCAATACAAATCTTTTCAAATGATTTCATCCATATTAAGAATGATCTGCCGGAGAACGTGAATTCTGAGCGGTGGACCCCATCGCCAACACTTCATTCGAGTATCACATCTACTATGTACAGCGGCGGCGACAGAGCAGTAAGTGGAGTTGGCTTCATAGTGATTGAGAAGCAGATGAAGCGAATTATTCGGTGGAAACCGGTAAGCGACCGAATCTGTGTGTTAAGAATGAAGGGCAAGTTCTTCAACTACAGCCTGATCAGCATATATGCGCCAACGAACGATAAGCCCAAAGACATGAAAGATAAGGTCTATGAGAGCCTGAATAAGGCCTAAGAGAGTGCCCATAACAAGATGTCAAGATAGTCAACGGCGACGCAAATGCGCAGATCGGGAAAAAAGATTTCTTCCGACCCGTCATTGAAACGGCAAGCCTCCATTCCGTTACCAATGATAAACGACTGGTTCGATGAAGAGTGTCATAGTGTGGCAGGCATGAAAAATGTCGCCAGGAGCCGTATGGTTGTGGCTGGTACCCGACAGAACAGAAAGTGATACAGGGCAGCGAGAGCCGAAGGAAAGTGAATTCACCGCAGACAGAAAAGGCAGCACGAAGAAAGTGTGGTAGCTGAAGCTCAAGAAAGCATGAACCGGAATGATATGCGGAGATTCCATGCAACGGTCAATGGGCGCGGCACAATGGGAAAATCGCATACGCGAAATAAGAGCATGTAGCTTCATACCATAATGTATCTAAACAGCGCCCTGAAAAGGACACTGTAATACGCATGAGTGTTAATCCAGCCCAGCTCATTACAACAGCAGGTTAGGAATAACAGAATGTCCTGTATAAAAATAAGTGTTTGCCAAGTTATTTAAATCGCATTTGCGCAAAAACTGGACAGTTACATATCAGGTGATACGAAGTTCCATCATCAGAGTCACAACTATCACACACAAATGAGTCAGCACGCTGAATATTTGCCATGTGATAGTTGAGTCGGCAGTGGCCTGTCAACGTTCTGACCAAGAGACTGCAATTCTGCTTTGACAGATTTGTTAAATACTTCGCCACCCTTGCAGATGGCTCAGTAATGTACGATTTTGTTGACGACATGACTCCAAACTATTCCAATATTGCTTCCGATGAGTTGTCACCCAAAAGTTTATCTGGTGCTTCACCCAGCACTGCAAAATCGCCACTCGGGGCCTGCGAAATCGCACTGAAGTCATGCGATGCTCCATCGCACCAATTCATTTCAGCGATGGAAAAATGGTCAGGTACCCATACAAGGTTTACAGAGTTTTACTGAATTCAGTTCCTCATTTGAGTTCGACATGCGATAACAAGCTTCGACCTGAGTTTTGCCGAAGCAAGAGCTTTTATAGCAGCCTGACTATCTGAACAGAAGTATGTGACTTTACCCATTACGCGCTGTTGAAGTGCTGATTGCACTCCACACATAATAGCAAATATTTCCACCTGAAAAACGGTGCAGTTTCTACCAAGTGAGTAAAACTGATTCAGCCTAAGCTCACGAGAATATACTCCTGCGCCAGCTCTACCTTCCAGAAAGGAGCCATCAGTGTAAAATACTATATTGTTTGATATACTTTTTTCTTAACAGCCAGATGTCCACTCTTCCCGTGAAGAGAATTGTGTAGTAAATGTCCTGTAAGGAAAGTTACAAGCAATTGTGAGATCTCTTGGAGCAAGGACAATTTTGTCACAATTCACCTAAAGTGGAAACAACGAAGTGTGTGTAGATCTACGGTTCACTGGATTTTTCTCAGTAGACCCAGTACCCCATAAACGGTAAGAGCAAGAAAGTGCTTCTGGCGGCAGAACGTCGAAAAGAGCCTCGAGCGCTGCTGTGGGAGTTGTAGAGAGCGCACCAGACATCGCCTTTAAGCACATCCTTAAGAGATGACCCAATTTTGATTGGATTGTTCTCATTTCGCTCTTTTTCCACCACACAAGACATCCGTATGCCAATATTGGTCGAACATCTGTTGTGTAAATCTATTTGATATATTTGGGTTTAACCCCCAAGTTTTACCATAGGTTCGCCGGCAGGCCATGCAAGCTTTTTTGACTCTGAAATCATGTGAGGAAGTCCAAGAAAGTTTGGAATCTAGAACGACTCCGACATACTTTAACCTGATCAGTTTAATGTAAACTAACCAGTACCAAAAAGACGTAAAGGTCGAAGCCCGTCGTGGGTTTCGTCTAACTATCAAAGGTAGTAGTCGTCCGCTATTATTGAGTTGCCTCAATAGCGTATCTGCTACGATATTCCACAAAGTGGTGACAAGACTCCCCTTTGGAAGCATCCCGCAAACACTCAATTTCCGAATCGCAATCCTTAGATTTTGCAAAGGATTTTGTTCAGTCGACTGACTTCACTCAAACTGGAAACATTTGTACAAAGGTTGTTCCAGCCGGAATCGTTCAACAGAACGAAGAGCCTTCTTGTAAGCCTTGCGAGCCGACTTGAAACGACTCCGATCCAGCTGAACGACGTTTGTTCCAACCCCCTATCTACATTGTTTCTGAGTCTAGTCAGAATCGAAATTCCACCTCTTGTAATCTTCACAGACCGCAGAAAACATGCTTCTTCAAAAGCTTCCATAAGTAGGATGTTGTATTATCAACGGCATCATCCAAATCACTTAGATTTCCAATGAACGATGAATTGTCCTTTGAAATTGGTCGCGTATAATTCAATATAGAGATCTACGGTTGTTGACCGGGGATTCATAGAACACAAAGTCTGCGATTTTGGAAGTTCAAAGAAGATGTAGCGATGATCAGATAATAATTCCTCATCTGATATATGCTTATTCGTCAACTCGTGACTGATTCTATTCGAGCGAAGCATTACGTCTTAAACTTCTTCTCTAGTAAGAACCATAAAAGGTTTGGGCGATTGCCTATATCAAGTAATCCAAGGTCTGTATCACTTAAGTATTCTATTCCAAACTGGAGCCTCTCAAATTAACATCTAAGCTGCCCCAACATGATGTGATGAGCATGGAAACGTATTGTGAGCGGCTATTCTCAGAGAGAGATCCACCTCAAAAAGAAAAAGGAGTATGAAGAAAATGTCATTACTGAGGCGCAGAACAGCCGAACTTTTCAAGTATAGTAGTGAGCAGCTGTACGAAATACTGCATCGTTAAGAACATGGGAGGAAGAAGAACTGCCTGCTAGTTGGCTGTATAAGAAGAGACACAGACTGGAGGCGCCAATTACCGAGGAATAACGCTTCTCAATTCGGCGCACAAAATAATGTCACGTATTCTGTTCAACAGATTGAGGCCGTTTGTGGAGTTCCTCTTCGGCGAATACCAAGATGGTTTTCCGTGAGGGCCGATCAACAACCGATTCAAATGGTTTACCTTGCCGACAAATCCTTGATAAGTTCCAGCAATACAATTTGCAGACTCATCATCTGTTTATTGATTTCAAGGCGGCTTACGATTAAGTAAAGAGAAATGAGCTATAGCAGATAATGTTAGAACAAGGTTTTCCGACGAAACTGATTTAGGCTGATTCGTGCAACGTTCGATGGATCGAAATCAAGTTTGCGAGTTGCGAATGAGATTTCATCCTCCTTCGAACCTTAGATTGGATTGAAGGCAAGGAGATGCGCTTTCAAACCTTTTTTTCAACATTGACCTCGAAGGAGCTATTGGGAGAGTAGGCGTGCCAAAAAGCGGTACCATCATCACGCGGTCGCATATGCTCCTAGGTTTTGCGGACGATATCGACTTAATAGGAATCGATCGTCGAATGGAAGAATGTTTTTGTCTTGATAACTCGCGGGTAACAACATTATCGCACGTAAGATAATGTTGTTACCCGCGAGGAAAAGACGTCTTGTAGCTACGGAATAGGGCTTTCTACGGGCCTCCGTAACTGCTGACGACCCGTAGCCTGCAGACAATAATAAAATCGCACCATATAAGACACGAACTTCCCCGGTTGCTCCCCGGCCATGAATCGTAGATGTTAAAAGAGGTCGACCGGAAAGCGTTCGGGGGTTTTTGAGCGTAAGGTGCTGGCGAACAATACTCATCAGTATAACAAAAAAAAATTGCATCTGGCGGCGCCGCATGAATCATGAATTGTACCAAGTGTTTAAAGAAGTGGGTATTATTGAGCTCATAGAACACGACAGGTTGCGTTGGGCTGGTCAAGTGGTACGAATGCCGGAAGAACGATAAGTAATATTCAGTAGAGAAACCCGGACGAGGCCGTCGACTTCGTGGTAGGTCCGCGCACTCGATGGCTTTTTGCAGTTGAGGAGGACCTTAAGGGCCCTTCTTGTTCAGGGACGACTGGAAGCGATTGGCTCAGGCCAAGTCCCAGTGGAGGAGAATCATCCATTTGGCGAAGATTCAATGTTGCGGATTGTAGCCCATCAAGTATCAAGTAAGTGAGTGTGATGCAATATTCAGCAAAATCACGTGTTTTTGTACGACAAGCATTTTTGTAGAATATACAATAATTGTGAAAATCTAGGAAAAAATCATGACTTAATATCTGAATGTTCACATATAAATGGCAAAAAGTATAAGATATATAAAAATTCGGCTTGTTAATGTTAGCTCAAATTTCCTTTTGTTTAACTTTGTAAACTTGTAATCAATATTGTATGTATATTCGAATGTGCATAAATACGTATTGATTCTCAACTGCTAGATGGATTGATCATAAAACTTGCTGGCATCAAACGGTCAACAAGAAACTTCTCCAAAGAAAACACAATTACTGAAATCAACTGCTTACACGTCATTTTAAAAGCGCACAAAATCGTCAACATAAAACACTGTGTGCTGGAGGTGATGCGACACTGGTGGGGTTAGGCAGTGCTGATGAGTGACGGAAGCGTTTCAATCATACGGCAAATTACCTTTCAATGTTATCGATACGCACGGCACAGTTAAGTGAGCAGCTAAAGAGATAGAGAAGTGGAGTGCGTACCTCCAACACACTCATCAGTGCAAGCAGGAGGGGGCGGAGCTTTGTGAAATTAATTTCTAATTACTATAAGTGAATTATCCGTTTAACATAATTACCGCTCGTTATTGGCTTTTGTGTATCGTTTTTGCATGTTGGCAACCATTATGGCACATCAACAGTTCATTAGGAGTAAATCATAACATACTTCAGGGGAAACGTTTATCGGAGAATTTCCAATGGATACTCTTTTATTGGCTTTCATCACTGAGATGTACGTTATCCAAATATTCTCACAAACATTATTGGCCGGACCATTTGTATTTGTACGATATTTCATATAAAATGATTATGTTAACAGTTACGCTATTTAAGCAAGGACGTCAAGTGTTATTTTTCAAGTTTGATGATTGTTACTGAGAAAACCTGGCTTTTTCTTCACTCAGATCTCAATTCAGCCCTTATGCAAAAAAACCCTTTCCACAATAATCAAAAAGCAAATGAGCCCTTTATCGCCATTTTTTTTCTTCATTTTCTGAGCAAAACGCCCTGGCCGAACAATTTATTCTAGCACCCATCCACTCATGGCGCTCATTGTGTATATTTCTTTCCGGGCGCCTGCACAGTAATTTGCACCACGAGTCGCACCATTCGTCGTCGTAAGTGGTTTTAGTGGTCCCGGGGGCTATTTTGGCAGCAAATTGGATACCTGGTGTGTGGTGAGTTCATAAAGCAACAGGAATATAAAAATGCATTAATTGACGTCGCATCTCCCGCCAGCCTGTGAGTTTTCAATTAGCTCGGTCAGTTGGGAGAGTTTGCCGAAACGACTCAGCCGAAGCTATTTGAAGAACGACACGAACGGATGGAGAAGTCAATTCCAATTTTCCTCTGGTGGTCCTAGTGGCGATTCGATTCCAACCGCTCAACTCCGTAACAGCAGCACGCTAATCTTCTTCAGTCAGTGCGTTTGGGTATGAGTTGAAATTGGTTCTGACTGTCGATCAGCGGGAGCGTTGCAAAAAGAAAAAAAAAACATCACATCATAAATTTGTTTAGATGAGTTTGGTTTGTTGGACTGGCTGTGATGAAATGGTTGAACTGCCAGATATTTAATTATGATGATTGCCAGTACGAGGATGAGTGCCATAGGGAGCCAATTTTTCGTTTTCATGTGTCGTCTGATTGGCTTCGGGGTGTTGGACACTGCTAATATAGGATTTAATGTAACACATTCGCAAAAGAGCTCCATGTTGCATCAATGAAAGATTAAAAATACAAGTAAAAGCACAGATCTAATAGAATAACTTTTTCAAATCGTTTGCTTAAAGAGGAAAGCACTCATATTGGATGTTAGCTCGAGACCTCTCCCAGATGTATGCCAGATATCTAAATTGGTTTATTTCTTGGCCTTTTACTAATTTATAGAAATTGTACCAACTGTAAACAACTGATAATAAATCTTCGAGCTGTTTAGTGGAATACCTGTAAGTAGATGAAAAACATAATTTAGTACTAGTTTAGTAACCATTTATTTCCACTAGAGTTTGTCGAGTCTAGTACACGACACTGAAGACGGCCTTAAAGTTGTGGTCGAAATACGCGTATCTGTCGAAAGATACAAACTCTAGTGGAATCAAATCATATAGTACTAAATTTGGTTTTCAATCTACGGATCAAAAGTTTAAGATCATCGTTTATAAACAAGGATCCGAATTAAAAAAGAATGTAAAAAAGTGTTACAAATTATGTCTTGTAACAATGTAACTCTAAGGAACAGTACAAAAAAATTTCAACTAAAGAAAATGGAAGAATAGGGTAACGGTGGTATTTTGGATCCTCTAAGGAAATGATTTTGGGTTTTTGTCCCAATTAGTTAATTGCAATGTTATGCAAAGAAAAACTTCCTCTTTGAGATAGAAATGCACACCCATCCACGTCGACATTGTGGATCATCGTTTTCCATTATTTTGGACACACCAATACTTTTAGACCACTGGCCAATTTGGCCAATACTTTTAGGCGATTGGCGACAGTCTACGATACTGGTTGTATAATACGCTTGCACATAGTCTTATCAATCAATTGCCAATGGGAACCCGAACAAATTTTCTATTGGCTACGCTCTTAGTCCAGAAATTTGAAAAAAAAAAATGTTACATTTGACGTAACGTGTTGTAACGGTTACATGGATGAACTGATTAAGTTAAATGAATTTCAGATACGTTACCGCGGGGCAAGTGGGAACGAAAAAAAACGATAGTTCAAACAAATTGTACAATAAAATTTTTAAATGTCAATATTTTTCAAATCCAACAACACAATCACATTTTGGCAACATATTTGCTGGTGTGTGCATG
>NW_018735028.1:0-26871 GCF_002204515.2 Aedes aegypti | reverse complement strand
CTAAAAGGGTCCGTGAGTAAAAAAAAAAATATGCAAACCAACTATGCACATGCGTTAAGTGCTCGGCACAACTAACTGTTTAACGTTTTAAGTCATTTTAAGCCGTTTTAAGCTGTTTTAAGCCATTTTAAGCCGTTTTAAACCATTTAAAGCTATTTTAAGCCGTTTTAAGCCATTTTAAGCCGTTTTAAGCTATTTTAAGTTTAAGGCTGTTTAAGCAACTTCAAGCCATTTTAAGCCATTTTAAGCTGTTTGAAGCCGTTTTAACGCCGTTTTTAGTCGTTTTGAGCCGTGCCATTTTAAGCCGTTTTAAGCTGTTTTAAGCCGTTTCAAACAGTTTTATGCCATTTTCAGCCATTCTAAGCCATTTTAACGCCATTCTAAGCCATTTTAACGCCATTTAAAGCCTTAAAAGCTGTTTTAAGACATTTAAAGCTGTTTTAAGCCGTTTTAAGCCGTTTTAAGCTGTTTTAAGCCGTTTTAAGCTGTTTTGAGCCGTAAGAAGCCGTTTCAAGCTGTTTTAAGCCGTTTTAAGCTGTTTTAAGCTGTTTTAAGCCACTTTAAGCCATTTTAGACCGTTTTAAGCTGTTTCAAGCCAATCTATGCCGTTGTAATCCGATTTTAGCCATTTTAAGCCATTTTAAGCTGCTTTAGGCCGTTTTAAGCCATTTTATGCCGTTTTAAGAAGTTTTATGCCATGTTAAGTCGTTTCTAGCCGTTTTAAGGTGAAGATCAATCGAAACCAAACCTCAAATTTTCAAGAGCACAAGTCTGGACACCCGTTTGAGCTGAAAACTTAATCGATTGGTCATCACCAGCACAGTAACCAATCAATTAAGTTTTCAGCTTAAACGGATGCTTGGTTCTCCAGATTTGTGCTCTTGAAAATTTGAGCTTTGGCTTCGATTCATCTTCACGTTAAGCCGTTTAAATCCATTTTAAAACGTTTTAAGCTGTTTTGAGCCATTTTAAGCCGTTTTAGGTCTTTTCAAGCCATGTTAGTCCGTTTCAAGCCGTTTTTAGCCATTTTAAGCCATTTTAAGTCATTTCTGTTCTTCAAAACTATTCGTAAAAATCAACTCATATTTTTGTTTTGTTACTTCATCAGAAAAATGTCATATATAAATTACAATGTGTTCCAATTAACTTCTTGCCCTGGACAGTTTTTTACTCTTCTTTTATTTCATTCTATGAAATTGAATTGATGAAATTTTATTTTCATTTCAATAATTATATTAGTTGATTGAAAGTATAAAACATCCCGGGACAAGCATCAATTTTTGCCCCGGATCCCGGGACAAGCAAAATGGTCGGGAAATTGAACAATTTTTGAGAACCGCTTAAGGCCAATCACTATATCTGAGAAATCTCGATCCACCGTACCATTTGAGTTTTCTGTAACGTTCCTTAAATTGCTGTTTGGCCTCTTATAAAACAAACCCGACCGGAGGTTGAGTTTGTTGCCAGGCAAACATAACTCGACAGAGGTCCTCTTCGAAGGTGGCGCTTAAGCCGTTTGATTTTTGAGCCAGGGAACGGTACAGGAAATGGAAAACCTTTAGCCGCATTTCGCGTGCTACAGTTTATCGAACATCCGTTTCTTATAGTTTAGTATTTTTGCTTCACTTAAACATATACGGGTTAAAGATAAAAAGCTTGATCTTTAGACAAAGTTTTTATTTTCTGTTATTAAGTGGATACAGACTTTTTATATATTTGTTACATTTGGCATATTTGTTACACAATGCCCTCATTGTGATATTTGTAAAGTAACTATTTATCTAGTATGCGCCCTAGATACTTAACTTCATTTGTCCAATTTATTTTAAGCTCTCTCATCGTGACAACTAGTCTACTTGAAGATTTCAAATAAAGAGCCTTTAAGTTTTGGGGATATTGTGAGTTGAGTTTTAGAAGAATGAAGTTCATTTTTACAAGTATGAAGAAAAGTATCCATTTTTGCAATTTATTACAGATGACATACAATCTTCGTCCTATGGTGGAGAGGCCTGTGTCATCCACAAACAAAGATTTTTGACATCCCTGGGGTAACTCTGATAGGTCAGATGTGAAAATAATGTACAATATTGGTTCCAAACTGCTGCCTTGAGGAACGCCTGCTCCTACAGGAAGTCTGTTTGACATGAAATTCTGATGATTAACCTGAAGTGCATGTTTTGACAGATAACTACTTTAAGTAATTCTAACTAAAAACAAAAAAGATTACTGTCATTGTATGTTTCATAGTTATGTATTTCAGTCAGCTCTCAGATGTCTCCCAATCATTTCATCAAACGAATTTTCCATCAGCCGCAGCAATTCTTCTTCATCCATTGTAGATTAATGCCGGCTGAGCTCAGCTCGTTCGAACGAAATAAAATTAACCGTTTTCACTGAAATGGTTTCTGGTTCTCTGTGCAATTATTCGATCACCCATTGCAAGTTTTCCCTTCTGTTTCTGTTGCTTTCGGATTATTCCTCCCCCACCCTATTGATTTGAAAAGAACCGCGTTGCCACCGTTCAGAGAATTCAGACCCCGAAGCGACTCTCTCCGGAGCCCATTCATCTTCCAGCACAGACCCACCGACAATTTTCAACTTATATTTGAATTACATATTTTCGAACCAACAACATTCCTTAGTGGTCGGCTGCTTTTGTGGGCAGAGGTTCGGGACGTTTCTCTGATCTGCCACGACCACCATCATTCTGGTGCGCTTTGATGAGGTTTTCACTGTCCCAGAAAAGCTTTCTGGCCCAAAACGGGGAAACAAGTAAACCGGAATTAATTGGGCCGTAATTGAGAGCTGGATTCGATAGGGTGGCGTTGCTCTTTCTATTGTTTGCTCTTGGGTGAGAAATTTCTTCAGCTTTTGGTGTTAAAGGGTAACACAATGTTTCGGAGAAGTAGTGTGGAATTGGGAAAGATGAATGAACCAGAAATGGGCAGGTATTGAAAGCTGTTGATAATAGGCTTTTAAAGAGTCACAAGTAAACGATTTGGCATCCAAACCACTCGATTATTCGACATTATATAAAAGTGAACAAGGGACCTTTCTTAGCCGAGTGGTTGGAGTCCGCGGCTACAAAGCAAAGCCATGCTGAAGGTTTCTGGGTTCGATTTCCTGTCGGTCCAGGATCTCTTCGTATTAAAATTTCCTTGACTTCCCTGGGCATAGAGTGTCATCGTACCACGAAAATGGCAACTTTGGCAAAGAAAGCTCTAAGTTAATAACTGTGGAAGTGCTCATAAGAACTCTAACCTGAGAAGCATGCTTTGTCTCAGTGAGGACGTAATGCCAAGAAAAAGTAGAAGAAACTTGAGTATTTTGTATGAAAATTTACATGTGCTGTGTCATTCAGAACAACACTGCGCACTGAGCCAGGAGCAGAATTTGACACCAACCCAAAAAAATGCACTCCTAAAGCGCTAGAGTTTTTTTCTGGCTAATTTCTACTTCTGGCCCAGTGTGCACTGTAACAACGATGTAATCGGAACAGATTTTCTTAGGAATCGATTGGAAATGGCCCAACACTACTCACATCATTCTTCTTCAGACTCTTTATCGATTCCTTTGCCCAAATCAAGTGACTATTGATCTATTTCTGAAAGCGACAAACTTATAGCTCACAATTTAAAGCGTTTCTTCCCTTCACTGATGACTATATGAAGACGATGATGATGATGACGAATGCCATACGTGAGCTCGTGACGGCTAGCAATTTTTCCGCACCACAATGAAAATTGGTCCGACTGGAAAAAAAAACGGTAAAATGTTGCTGCAAAAAATTTCTGCAAGCAAATGCTAGCACGTACCCTTTGGGAAGGAAAAAAATAACTGAAACAAAAAAAAAGGCGAATGCACCGAAAAAGCACAGCATGACGGAAGAGCTACAAATTGCTGGAATGTTTCTGATTAAAATATATTGCTGGAATATGCTGCCGCTTCATCGGTCTTGACTCGGTTATCCCATGGGGCGTCATTTGGAGGAGGGTGGGAAAAACGCCGCGACATGAAAAAGTTTTTCCCATTTTTCGACGTGTATCATAAATGCTTTAATTAAAGAGTGGGAAACGAGAGTATTATTTTTCCTCCTTGCGCTTGGTATAATTTAATCACAAAAGCTGCGACTGAGCAGAGGCTTAGAAGAGGTGCAACTAACTAGCGGTGATTGTCTGCGCGACACGGAATAGATAAGGTTTCAGTTCAGGAAACTAAATGCACCGCCAGCCAGCCAGCCAGCCTGCACCAGTAGCAAGCAGCCGTATAATTTCTTGTGCCGCGTTGTTTCCCAGAATCGCACCAGAAGTGGGCGGTCGGGGAAGATCATCTCCGCAACAGGCTCCGCTCCCGGGCCAAGGCCGACGACGGCGACGGCGACGACGACGACCAATGCGAAAGATGATCTCATCCGGCTGGAATCGGCCACGTCTGGAACCTGATTTTCTACTTTTACACGGCCCATCGTAGCACCGTTTAAGGGAATGCGGTATTTCGAATAATTCCGACAATTACCAGTCGAAATGAATGTCCGTACCGCGGTACCAACTATAGGGGCCTTCCTTAGCCGAGTGGTTAGAGTCCGCGGCTCCAAAACAAAGCTATGCTGAAGGTGTCTGGGTTTGATTCCCGGTCGGTCCAGGATCTTTTCGTAATAGAAATTTCATTGACTTCTCTGGGCATAGAGTATCATCGAAACATAAGTCATCTTGTTTTTCACCCTCTTACAATTTTTTTTTATTTTAGAATTTGAAGGAACACATTTTTCATAGTTTTTATCGGATAATTGTAGTAAATTGAGAAGCTTATCTTTTTTTCAAACTTGTGAATACAGCCAAACAGTTTCAACATTCTGTTTATTGTTTCCTAAACCAAAATACTTTAATTACAATTTCCAGATTTTTCCGCACAAATTTTGCAAGTGTTCTTCAAAGAATATAAGATTAGGGGAAGGGATTGTAAAATGAACACCTTAAGGAAAACATCTTGTTTCTGATAGAAAAACGAGGAATTTGTATAGTTCAACCGCACAAAATCAAAAATAGGAATGTAATCTATAGCAGCTACATGGATTCAGACTAAAATAGCTGAATTTCCACATATTTTCATCGCTATCAAAAAGCGATGCAAATGTTCATTTTACCTGCACCATGTGGGTAAAATGAACAGCAGTTGGTCGTAAAATGAACACCATGCAAGAAACGTGAGCAAAACAAATATTTCTGAAAATTTTCATTGCCCCACCAAAAAAAACATCCAAAAATGATTGTAACCCATTCAAAAAGAACTCTAAAAGTGTCAGATTTGATAACATATCATAACGATATTCACCTCACTGAAAAACCCCAAGTCTTCCGAGCTAAAAGTTACGTCAGTTCTAATTTTCAAACGTGGTTTTCTAAGATCTTAGTTTTTGTTGACATTTTCACTTCAATTGACCTCCGTATCAACTCGAACACTCATATTTATGCTCTAAAACGTCCGTGGTTGATAAGAAATTCATCGAAATTTGTTTTTTCTCGGTAAAAGGCACGGTGTTCATTTTACCACCCCTGTTCATTTTACCACCACTTCCCCTATGATACATTGATTTAAAATTTTGTTCGATCCAATGCTGAGAAAATTAGCCATGTTTTTACAGTATGTTTTTTGGGAAATGTTTTAACTTTATTTAAAAATTTAGTAAATAAAATTCAAAAAATTTTTTTTCAGAATAACTACGAAGTAAAATTAGGATTTTGTATTTCGAATGCAGTGTGGGACAAAATTAAGATTCTTACTTAAGTCTACTTTTGGATTGCATTTAGGTCCAATAACAACTGTGCAAATTTTAGCTCGATCGAAGAAACTTTATTTTAGCGCCAGCCGTTCAAAATTTGTATGGGATTTATCATGGGAAAACTTACTTTTGCAAAGAAAATTCGCCAGAGGTCACCCATTGACCTCTATAAAAATTCTGAATATAGACCTCGATAGGTATTTCTACGATGAAGAATATTGCCGAAGACCGCAAAACAATTCGACACTTGTGAAAAAAAAAGTTATTTAATGAAAACCTATTGACAAGGCAACGTTGATTAACACGTAAAGGAATAACAATAATAACAAAATTGAGCAAAATTTCTGAATATTCAATGCCTAATAACTTTTTTCACTTTGCGGTATTCGGCAATGTTGTTCATCGTAGAAATACCTATCGAGATCTGTATTCAGAATTTTTATAGAGGACAATGGGCAACCTATGGCGATTTTTCTTTGCAAAAGTAAGTTTTCCCGTAGTAAATCCCATACAAACTTTGAAGGGCTGGCGCTAAAATATAGTATCACCGATCGAACTGAAATTTTCCACAGTTGTTGTGGGACCTAAATGCAATCCAAAAAGGGGACTTGAGCGAGAATCATAATTTTGTCCCACACTGAATTATATGCCTTCTTTGAAATGCTATCTGTTCGTGTATGAAACCGCTTTATGCGAAACGTCCATTATGCCAAACGTCCTTATGCGAAATGTCATTATGCGAAACGTCTTTATGTGAAATGGGTCACCCCCGTGGTTTTCAAACTTTTTGCAGTTGCGACACCCTTTGAAGCTCTTTAAACATCGCACGGACCCCTGGAAATGGTTGATATTGAAATCGATTAGCAGCCACACCTAAAACACGTGGATAACGCAAGAATTATGCTATCATCCTTTAAAGAAGTGATGTTTTCTTTCGAATAATCCAATAATCCACCTTGAGAAGCATCTTGTCAAAATCCTCTAAAAAATGTTTGACAAGATCCAACCAAAAATCCCGCCAGTAATATTCCCATTCTAAGTTACATTATTTAGCTTTACATTGTCCGTTCGATTTTGACAACACGTCAGATAATTACATGCTGTTCAAAACCAACACGCGTTTGTTCATCGAAACGCTTTTCTAACACATTCTTGCGAATTGAATTACAAAGTAATCCTACCAACTATGCATTTTGATTAAATTGTAGAAATCGTTAATATCATTGCCAAGATCTGACTAAAATTTGGAAATCCCGTTCGATTTGGCACGATGTTAAAATGAGTGTTACCTAAAATCGAACGGTTTTTGTGTTGCCAAAATGAACTGTGCCAAAATCGACCTGGCAACTTGTATAATAGTTTTTTTTTATATGTTTAGGAGTAACTTTGATTCAGTAAAAAAAGTAATAAGCAAAAGTAATCGTGGAAGATTTCCACAAACAAGCATCTTAGATGCTTTTACATAAAGATTTGAAAAATCTCATGTTTCAACCAATAATTTCAGTAGAATCCGGAAAGAACTCACCAAAAATTTTATAAACATCTCGATGGATGTTGATGCTTCTTAAATACTTCAGGAAACTTGCGAATGTGCTTCTGAAGAGCCAACTAAGGACAGTTCATTTTATAAAGTGGACACCTTGTGCGTGCTATATCTTTTTAATTTATCAAAGAAATCACAATCGGTTTTCTGTACATCGTTCCACTTATGTTGTACAATATTGTGATGATAAAAAAGCCACCAAGATAACTAAAATTCCACTATTAAGGCTCAACGTTTAGAACAGTCGATTTTTGGAGGTTATCAAAAATAATGATTATTAGAAATTGGCAGGAAAAATCGAACAATCTATATTTTTTATTTCAAAAAAAGGCTTGTTTCTCAAAAGTATTAGCACGCAGAAGCTTGCTGAAAAATATCAAGTTATTTTTGGAGCAGTAATTTTCCAGATATCATAAAATCATTTTTCATCGATTTTTTTTAGAGAAAATATTTAAAATTCAAATAAAATTTATATGAGTACAATTTTTAGGTTTAAAGTACGTCCTGACGCAAGTATTGATCTATTACTAATATGACAAATAACCTATGACTTCATAGAGTTGCTAAGTTAGTCCCCACGTCACATTTAAAACGCTTTTTGAAAACTAAATGGCTTCATTTCCAGAAATATCTGCCATTTTTTCAACCGATTTTAATAGTTTAATGCTATTTCGAGCGCAAATAATGGCGCGTACATGATTGGTTTGAGATGTCACAGATTTTTTCGTGTTTTAAGTAAGTTCAGGTGAAGATTTTTCCGCAATAATTTCGTGAGTGCTCTTCAAAGAATATAAGATTACGATTCTAATGACACCTTGTTTTAAAATTTTGGTCAATTCAATGCTGAGGAAATTAGATATGATTTCTCAGTGTTTTTTGAAAAATTTAACAACTTTAAGTAAAAATTTAGTAAACAAAATTCAAAAAATATTTTGGGAAAATACAAACGACGTAAGAATAACTCTTTGCCTTTCGAATGCGGTTTAAAGAGTTTCAATTGGACGTGTAATCACAGAGATATGGACTGAACACTTTTGTAAGTTTTTTAGGGGGTGAACCCCTTACACTTATGCACAGGAGTGTATGTAGTTGCTTGTGGCTTCTCAGAACCTTCCAGTGAACTCCAAAAAATTTCCCAGTGGTTACCAAGAGGCTTTGGTTTGCCCCGTTTTTTCATATCTCCCAGCATTCCCAAAAATAATACCAGAGGTACCAGAGGTTCCAGAAGTGTTTTCAGGGATTCCCCAGGAACTTAAGGTGAAGATGCATCGAAGCCAAACCTCGAATTTTCAAGAGCACAAATCTAGAGAACCTTACAACCGATCACGCTGAAAATTAAATCGATTGGTCACCACTAGCGAGTGACCAGTGAGTAAGGTTTTCAGCACAAATGGTTGTCTGGTTCTCTAGATTTGTGATCTCGAAAATTCGAGGTTTGGCTTCGATGCATCTTCACCTTAAGACGTTTTCAGATGCGTTCAAGGTGTCCTACAGATTTAAAGAATTTCAAAGTACATCGAAAGGGGTTGTCCGAGGTTCTTATTTGAACATTGATTTGGAAGGCATTGTAGAGGCAGACTCTTTTGTGTCCTTGAGTATCTCTATGAACCTTTTGGGAACCCTTTGAAGAGCTATTTAATCATATTGGACCCTCCTTGAAAACCTTTTTAAAATATCAAGTTATTATCTATTTTTGATGGTGTGTTTATTTAGTTGCCATCTTTTTTATCTGTATTAGAAAGATTTTCAGCCGGAGGCTGGTTCATCTCTGCAGTTGCCTTCTGAAATCACCTTCCAATCCGTTTGGAATCCCTTCAAATCCATACAAAATCCCTGGTTTTCTTTGGCATTATTCAAACCCCATAGGATATACTATCAAAATTCTCGTTTTCCAAATGATTTACTCGTTTAAGAATTTATTGAATTTAGGTACCGTCGTTGGGGGTGACAATGGGTCAAAAAGGGATGTGGACGATTTATTCATTGAATAACTATCGCAATTTAACTCCAATAAACTTCACTTGGTGTGTATGTTACTTTGGTGGTACATTAACAACTGTTCAAACATTGAAGACAAATATTTATTCACAGCGGTACCACAAGTGAATAAAAAATGACCCAATCTCACCCCATAGAGGGGTGACATTGGGTCACTGTAATTGAAATAACTTGTTTTTGATAATATGGTTGCAAAACCATTCACAGCTGAAGAATATTGATGAAATACGATGCAAACAAGATGAAAAGATATTTCACAAGTATGATAAACCCACTTAAAAGAACGATTATACCAAAAAATTGAAGAGCATGAGAAAAAATATGTAAACACAACATTCATCGTCAAGTTTACATAAATTTTCTATTTTTTTCCCCTCGAATTGTCTTCAAAGTCTCATCCCCATTGCCATGAAGCCTATTTAGTTTCCCCAAAGGCGTACTGAAACAGTGATTATTTTAATTCTTCGCAAATAGTTAAATTTCGGAGCGACATTCCACGATCAATACATTTCAGGCAGATGTTGACGTCATAATCACGATACTTCAGTGTTCCAACTCATTTGTACTTCCAGTAGATGTTCATATAATATGAAAACACTGATAAATAATTAAATTAAAAAAAAACAATCAATTTGATAAAAATTTACGATGTTGCTGCGCACGAAACACAGTTGTTGGATTAAGAAGTTGTCAAAATGCGTTGCATTGTTATTCAATGCACGGAATCCTCAAGTAGACTAGTTCGATGTTTCAGAGATGCTGTGTTTTGAAAGAATAAACACATCTTAATGAAAAAGAGAACTACCGGCACCGTAAAATGTCAAAAAAGTGGACTTGCAATTTCATTTACTGTCGTTCTTACTTGACCCAATCTCACCCCCATTTTTGATGTTTTAGACACCGTACCGAAAAAAATGAAATTTTTGTTGAAAAATCAAATAGATTCCGGAAAATACGTGTGACGTGTAATGAAAAGACTTTAAACCCTCTACTAATATAACGATAGAGGTGAAAGTACATGCGTAATACTTTGCACAGGAGAAATTTAATGTTGTAAATTTTATCTAATTTCAACATACAAGTTTATAGATATAGTCAACAAAAACTACTATTTCTAAAAATGTACATTGTGATAAATTATGTGTAAAAATATGTTCCCTAACATATGAATTATTAATTTTAGTAATATCAGCGTTATTAGCTGAAATATGTCATAAATCATATTTTTCCGTTTTGACCCAATCTCACCCCCCAGACCCATTGTCACCCCCATCGACGGTACGTTTATTAAGTTTAAAAACTAATCTGAGTCATAGACATTCTTTAGGACATTAACGGATTATTGAAGGTTCCCAACTCGATCCATGCATTACAAAAAACCTGAAGGAAAGATAAATGAGTTTTCTCTAGCCTTCCGCAAAAAATAATCAAAACAAATAATGACAAAAAAAAAATGTTCTGAGCAACAAGGTCAAACATTATTTTCGTTTCTAAAAATTCCGTGATTTTTTTCAAATTCGTGTAGAGTTTCACGAAACTTTTACATATTTCGTTTCCTTCCGCTACTATGGGCTCCAGAAGAAACTGCGGTTAAGAAATATTCACCCTCACCAAATGCACGATGTACAAAGCGCTCATTAGACCAGTAGACAATTACGGGCATAAAACGTGGACTATGTTCGAGGAGGACCTGCAGGCTCTTAGGGTTTTTGAACACCGGGTGCTTAGGACGATCGAATGAACCAAGGCGAAGAATGAACCACCAGCTCGCCCAACTCTACGACGAACCCAGTATCCTGAAGGAAGCCAAAACTGGAAGTATACGATAGGCACGGCATGTTGGGTCAGCATCCCTGTTAACATGTACTCAGTACCTGGAGAGCGTGAGTCGAAGTTGAAGATGGAGAGAGGCGGCCATGGGCCGAGTGAATTAGCGATATATTGTTGGCGAGGTTTTATTAAGTTTATTGATGTAGAACCAAATAAAAATAATAATTCGTTCCGTTAGAAATTCCGTGAATCGTTTCGTTTCGTATCGACATAAAAATAAGCTATCGCATACCCCTATCACCGTTGGATGTGCGATGCGTCGTCGTTGATCGAGGTGAGGATGATGGGATGCCAGGTTTTATAACACCATGCCACAATGCCAGTCATTATAGGACGACTATCTTCCCCGGTTTTGAATACGGTGCAAATTGTGGTGCCTTGGGGCTGTGATTGCGAGAAGGATTGTGATTGGCCAACACACATCGAATGGAGTCGAACAGTCGAGTAGGTGCACGATAATGATGGTGATGATTCGCACAGTAACTGGTTGAGCGGATTAATCGTTTCATTGGATGGGAAGGGTGGTTTGGTTAAGCAGGCAGCAGCAACAGCGATTGCCTTCGGCCATATCAATCTTTATCAATTTTCCTTTGATTGATGATGATGCTTTTATCGGGTTCAAGCTCATTTAACACTGGGATCAGTTGTAGCAACCGGGAACAGCTATACAGGAGAAAGTCAAAGGAATTGTAGGCCTTTCAATTGGTTTCTGACAGTTATATACGTTTAAACATCCAAAATAATAATTCGTTGTTCAATATTGATGTGTTTATTAGCTTAGCTTAGCTTAGCTTAGCTTAGACTGACTACACATATCAATGGTTGCTATTCCGTGATTGACCGAAGTCAGTGAAAATGCACAAAGAATCAACTAGAAGTTCGGCTGGGATTGGCCATAATCTTCTTCAGTGTGCATAATTCAGTGCCTCTATTTATACATGGTCAATAACGGCGCCGGCCACGTCCTTGCAGTCAGGTGGGATTGGGGGAAGGAATGTTAGTGTGTAACCTTTGCTATTTGGAGACCGTGTTTGCCTCTGCATCTCCACAAAGGTTACTGGGAGGGATGTTTGTTAATGGGGAGGATCGTTGGGTCACAGGATTCACTTTGATAAGCGATAAGACCATGATAAATAATTATTTATGAGATATAAACATGTTAATATGTAAGTATAATATTTTCATTTGATATGAACAACAGGGTGGCCACCGAACCGGGAAAAACGGGAAAAGCGGGAAAAAGACGGGAATTTGAATTCATCGGGAAAAAGACGGGAAAACCGGGAATTAGAGATGATCACCGGGAAAATTATTTTGAACGAAAATCTTTAAGCTTGAATCAACAAACCACCAGAAAGTTGATATGATTGATGATATTGTCATTAAGCATCTGTAAACTTGGACACATAACATGTAAACATTAATTATTTAACTTCTTGTAAAGATAGTCTGCCTTGCTACACTATACTTTTTAGAAATGTTTCCCATTTCTCATTGGTTGACAATGTTTTGAAATACGTTATGATTTTTTTTTCTCTTACTATCAGGGCTTCAATTTTTCTCTAAGTTATCTGACTCAATGTTTTGAATCAGAGTTTCAAAACTTCTTGCTGAAGGTTTAAGCACTCATACATATTGAATTCATAATTTTCTTTGGTTAGTTAGTTATAAATCAATAAATCAGAATATTCTTGTCAACAATACTTTATTTAAATGTATTACAAGTTATCTAATCGACTAAAAATTGAATGAGTAAGATGATATACGTGCTTCAACATGTGTGGCTTGCATTCATACCTTAAATCTATTTGCTTCAGTGAACTTTTATTTTTTATGAAGAAAAATATCGATAGATTAGGAACTGAAATACTTTCAAATAACATAGTAAGATACTCAAAAGAAGCATAGGGTGCAGAGCTTCTTGGGCACTTCCATGATTCATTTTGGCATGGGGGGTTTTATAGGCGGAATTGTCTGAAACTTTGCAATTAGAAGCACATCAATACGACGCATATTGGGGCCAAATATTGGCTCAGTCGCTTTCAAAAAACCCCACTGCCGAAGTGGATTAAAAGTACCAAGAATAGGATCCAGCTCTCTATCTATACATATGAATGAAAATGAAATGGTGTTTGTATGTCACGAGTAGTGTTGATAGGCTCACACTCGAATCTCAATCAATACGCTCTCCCGTGAGAGCAAACTCATTAGAGATCTGCTTCGCAAATCTCACGCTTGATCGCCTGATTTTTTTTTTTTTTTAACCGTAATAAATGATTCAGTCACAAAATCCATCAAAAACTCGTGAAACCCAAATGTTGTTGTTTACGTTAGAAAGGATTAAGGTACCGCGGGGCAAGTGGGTAAATGGGGTAAGTGAAAACAATTGATATATTTTACTGAATATGTGAATTAACGTTTTAAACTCATGCGTAAACCTTTGAGGTTATTGAGAACATTACGATAGGTAAGAGATTTCTGAGATTTTTCAGCCATTATTGCATAATAGAGTGAAAAATTGTTAACCTGTCAACTGTTACTCCGTAACAAGTTGGCGGTGTACAATCTTATTTTAATATTTTGAGTGGAAAAAAGTGGCGGAAAATATTTTTTTTTGTAGTTGTCCTTTGTGACAGTTTCAAACTGCAATAAAAAAAGTTTTAGAATTAATTCGACGTAGACCTAAAAATAACTAAATTTAAACACCGTCAATTTTCTTATCAGGTGGGGCAAGTGAAAAATTTATCATTAGAGATTTAATTTGTGTTTTCTCTTTAAGTAGCCATAAGTAAACATGGTTCGCAATTATCATAGAAAAACATAACGTGCTGATAGTTCAAGAAACACTATACTCAAGCGTTAAAAGCTATTAGAAATCATGGAAATTCTCTAAAAGATGTTGGCAAACATTACAATATCAATATGTCTACTTCGGGCAGCCAATTAAAAGGAAGACGTTGACTGAAAAGTTGCAATATTAGAGAACACACGGAAATCTCGTGCAATGTCAATGTAAAGCTAGTTCAAAACATAAAAATGGGGTATAGGTCTATCCACATAAAAAAGACCCTAAATACGTTATTGAAGGATTTCAATTGATTTCTCCCGAAGAGTTATCCGACGTCATATCCGACTTTCTCAAAAACAAATAACGAGCGGCGGAAATTCTACAGAGCAGAAATGCAATTGCTGTCCTATAATATAAGAACTAACATTGGAAATGTTGCAGTTATAATGTTGTAGAATCATTTCAACTAACATAACTAAACAGAAGAAAATTGAAGTGGAAAGAATAACATTTCCTTTGTTTACATGTTACTTATGTTATTGTTCATTGGGAAGCCTTAAAAAGTGTTAAAGCTAATAGATATCGTGAATATAACTGTTTGTTTTTGAATTTATTGTTCAAAACGGTAAACTTTTCACTTGCCCCACTTTTGGGGCAAGTGAAAAGTAAGGAGACATTTTTCAAAAACTTTTTCTGTATTTTTTTCTTCAATTTTTCATAAAAATCAATTTCAGCATGCTGCTTATATATGGTGGGAGTCAAGCTAAAAAATATACACAACCTCATTTGTTTCAATTTAAAGTCTCTAGAATTGGAAGAATCTCAACTATGCGAATTCCATTACCCACTTGCCCCACGGTACCTTACTATAATTTTACCAGACTAACAAGAAATTATTGCCGTGTGTGAGTAAACTGTGGAAATACAAGACAATGAGTCAAAAAGGCGAGCCAACTCATCCATAATTTTTTAACTGCTGAGTTGCGTGATTGACAACTCACGCATGAAAAATCTCAAACGTGAGTTATGAGAAATTGAGTTTTTCACAACACTGGTCACACGTTATAAAAAACGAAAAAAAAAAGAGCGAGACGACCACTTTGAACAATTCTTTCACTTTTGTTTCTCTCAAGGGCTCCGACGTGTTTGTGTGGAATGATATTTTTGAGAATCCTCCGAGAAAGTTAACGTTCAACGCTCCGTCATCGCAATCATCGTCATCATTGAATCTTCAAAAGCAGTTTTCTGTTCAAAGCTGAAAATTATTCGATGAAAATGTGTTCACTGTGTTTCGCTTGGAGAACAGAATACAATGAACATATTTCCGAGTAAAAATTCTTTATTTTGTATGAAAAAACTGCTTTTGAAAATTCCGAAATCAATGACGGATCCTGCCCCCTTAAGAAATCGGAAAAATTCAAATTAGACATATAATTCTGGATTTTTTTTCAAAGCTTCTGCGGTAGCTTTAAAAACAAACCCCTGTCGAAGTGCATCAAAAGTGTCATGAATAGAAACCGTCCTATTGACACAATGGATGGTGTTAAAAGTAAAGAAATGTAAGTGACAGAAACTTTAAAGTTTTTTTTCAGCATTTTCAGCAATCGACCAAAGGGTCACTTTTCTGCGTTTGGGGCCCCTCAATGAAAAACCGGGAAAATTTTGAAAAATATACCGGGAAAAAAGCGGGAATTTCAAAATGAATATTTGGTGGCCACCCTGGAACAATTTCTACGTAGAGGAAAATTATGCCGACACTTGAGGTGACGAACCATTCAAAGTTTGTTGAACAAATACCTTAATGTAACATTTCTAACACTCTTATCCTTATGCCGACACTTACATTGGCGAACCATCCAAAGTTTGTTGAATAAAGTGAACATTTCGCAAGTCTACACTTGTAGTGTCGAACCATTCAAAGTTTTTTTTAATTACAAAAATAAAGGTAAAAAGAAAGGAGTGTTTTGAAAAAAAAAAAAAAAATGTTAAACATAAATAATTCATGTATCAGAGTTCATGTCGACACTCACAGTGACGAACCATTCATAGTTTGTTGAAAAATCATATTTACGTCCCACCGTTGTAACGATTAAATGTGCAGTCATACATATTTTATAGATTAAAAATAGTAGCATGAAACGAGCTCACCAATTGATCTGTTATCCTTGACTGAGCAAAAACAATCCAGTTTCAGCTTCCCTCGTTTGCTCGGCTATATAAAAGCACACAGGGAGAATAGGCACGCGACCCGAGAGGGAAAACAACTGACGACTTCTCGGGCTTTCTTGACGCACTGCCCAGGAGCTAGCGTCAAGTCAAGGTCAAAGGATCAAAAATAACTCCGTTGTTCAATATTGATGTGTTTATTACGACAAATTCTGAAATTAACAATCAATTAAACCCTAGGCAATTCGTACAAATAGTCAAAGCGATAAACACGCAGCTATTTAGGGTCGTAAGATCGAATCCCGCCAGTCGAAAGCTCTCAGTAAATAACTGTGTTATATACTAAGAATCATAGACAGAGTTTTATATGAGCTTGCTAGGAACTTGCAAGGAACCTGCTTTAGTTCTAATCAAACATTAAAACATTTAGTAACTTTAATCAAGATCACATTCTTTTAACTTTGGTATAGTCATGGTTTTTAAAGATTGTTAAAAATAGACCTTATACAAAATGGCATCAGTTTCTATGCGTCCATCACTGAAGTGCCAATGCTGCGATGTGCAAATTACCATTTTCATCTTCATCGCACAAGCCGCATAAAACACAAATTATGTGGGTGGCCCTAAAATAAGAGGAGGCTCCACATCGCTGCCCATCATCTCCTCCCTCCCTAAGAAGACCAAACACAAAAGCCCAAGAAACGCCATTCGGGCGCGCCTTGTTGGCGTTTGTGTTGCCTTCATTGTCACTCCTTGTCGCCTGCCTTCACTTCTCCTTCCCGTCGTCGTCGAATCAATGTCCAAAGTCCGAAACAACAGAAAGCTGGAACTGGAGTGTGAAAACCAGTTCGGAACAGTGAGCCGAACCCATAAATCACTGCGATGGAATGTGTTATTGAAAATGGCTGCTGATGCCTTTGCTATTGCTGGCTGCAGCACCAACAGCCCCGAAGATCCCGATTCAGATTGCGATGCACCACCATCATCATCGCTTTTTGGGACGGGGAGGAGGAATTGCATCGGAAGCCAAAAAGGGGGGAGGGGGTCGTATTTGTATGTGGAACTGGAACAAGAGAGATAACTTGGGCTGGCTTGGGGTTTTGCGATAAAGATGACTACGATGCACAATGGTATTGCTCATAGGACAAAAACCGAAAAGCAAGTTAATGGCCGAAACGCAAAGACTAGTAAGTGACATTTTTAAGGGTTTTGAGTTAAGTACCGTCGTGCGGGGTGACATTGGGCCATAAGGGTAACTTTGGGCCAAGATTTTTACAGCAAGCTAAAACTAGAATAATGAAAACAATGTGGCTAGCTTCAAGAATACGTTATAAACAGCCACTGGATGGTCATGGACTAGATTTGAGGCTCCCGTGCTAGCTATGAGATGCATCGAAAAGGGCGGTCAAAGTTACCCCCTAGGCCCAATGTCACTCCACACGGCGGTACCTAAAAATTATTCTGTTTTCTAGCTTTCCAACGGTATTTTTAGTTTATTGTCTGTTTATGGCTTCCATACATTTTGTATGGAATGACAAATTTCTAAAAAAAAACTTCAAAGTTGATATCCTCAAAACTAGATTTTTGTCTCTTACACCCCTTTATGCAGCCCACAGACGCTCAGACCATTTGACCAACATTGACTTCGCCTCCAGGTTGATGCTCATGGTGGTGCTATGTTTTTCGTACCGTCTGTAAGGATGTTGCACGAACATCGACGTCAGCATGTCAAATTGAAGCTTCGATGTCCCAAGAACTGCCGATGTAGATGGGTGGAAAGTCAAAAAGCGTGAATTTACGCAGCGTCGTCGTCGCCATGGTTGTCTAGCAAATGTGCGCTCTTGAGTTGTTTCTATTCTCCACTAGTGATTTTCTACACTATTTAACGTATTTCTTTTGCAGATCGAATAACAGTGCTACTTATGATTCCATCAAAAGTTCAATAACGAATTCTTCCAAAGATTTTACCAGGAATTCCTACAAGTAATCTATCAGGAATTCCTCCAGGTAAAGCTACAGGAATTTCTTTAGGAAATCTACCAAAATTCCTTCATGATTCCACCCAGGTGCTCCTCCTGAAACTTAATCATGATTTTTTGCCATTGATTCAATTACGAATACCTGTAAAAAATCATTTAGAAAGTCCTCCCGAAGGATCAGGAATTCTTCAAGGGATTTCATCGGGAGGTCTTCTAGGGATTCCTTAAAAAGTTCTTCCAGGAATTCCATCAGAAGAACTTCAATTGTTTCAATCAGAAGTTATTGTAAGGATTCCACCAGGAATTCCTTCATAGATTTCACCAGGAACACCATCAAAATTTTCAGGAGTACTTCTTAAGATTAAATCATGAGATCCATGAAGGATTCCATCAGGAGTTCCTACAGGATTTACATCATAAGTTTCTCTAGGTATTGCGTTGGAAGTTCTTCTAGCAATTACATAGGAAGTTCTTCTAGGGAATCCACTGGAAGTTTCTCTATGGATTCCATTGGAAGTTCCTCTAGAGATTCCAACTGAAGTTCCTCTAGGGATTCCATCGAGTGTTCTTCTGAGGATTCCATCAGGAGTTCTTCTCGGGATTTAATCAGGAGTTCCTTAAATGATTCCATTAGGAGTTCCTTCAAGAATATCTTTAGAAATTCGTCCATGGATACCATCAGAGTTCCTCCAGAGATTCCATCAGGAGTTCCTATAGGAATTCTATCAGGAGTACCTTTAGGGCTTTCAACAGAGGTTTTCTGGGGATTTCATCAGGAGTTCCTTCAGGGATTTCACCTGCAATTCCTCATAAGATTCTATAAGAAGTTTCTCGAGGAATTCCATTAATATTTTTCTAGGAATATCATAAAAAGTTCCTCTAGTGATTATATCAGGAGTACCATCAGGAATCTTATCAGGATTTCCTCCAGGGATTTCCAATGGGATCCCATCAGGAGTTTTTCTAGGGATTTCATCAGGAGCTTCTCCAATTATTTCAGCTGGAGTTTCTTCAAAAATATCTTTAGAAATTCCTCCAAAGATTCCATCAGAAGTTCCTCTAGGGATTCTATCAGGTGTGCCTTTAGGGCATTCTTCTGGGGATTTTATCAGGAGTTCCTCCAGGGTTTCCATCAAGAGTTGCTTCTGAGATTTCACCTGGAATTCCTCATAAGATTCTTTAAGAAGTTCCTCTAGAGATTGTATCATAATCTATATAATTCCTTGAGGAATTCCATCAATATTTCTTCTAGGAATATCCCAAGTAGCAGGTAAAACATCTTCCAAAGAGATGTTTTACAAAAATAGTTTCAAGCACGTATCAATAAAAGCATCTGTAACTCACCTGGTTTTAGTTCGGTTGCATATCAATATCAAGGCTCATAAAGTTTCATTGCCGGTCCAATGAACATGCATTTCACTCCTTGTTTGACGTTCAACATTTTTGAAACAACAAGATTTGCTGCAAATGTCCCTTGCAAATAGCAATGAAGTCAAATTTATCCAGAAGTTTTCAGTAACTTTTCAAACAAACTCTTGAAACTTCTCCCAAAATGCCGGTTTTAATGTTATGTTTCAAATTACTTTCATTAAAAGCATCCGCAACTTGCATTCCATTTTCGTACCCATACCCACAACTCAAGAAGATTCATCTCAGTTGCGAGAAAATTGCACTAAACTACGTGTATGACAGCTAAAAGTTTGTTTGTTTCAATCCAGTTGCAATATGGTTGAGTTGCACCTTACGTATCACCTAACAACGAAAACATGATCTAGCAACAGTTTTTTTGTTTAAATGGTGTTTCTCATGTGTTGCGCGAAGTTTGTGCGAAAAGTGTAGATTGTTTCACGCGTGGCCTAATTTCGCCGGTAATGAACTTGTATTCCGAAGGGTGCAGTCAAGTTATAAGTAACAAGCTTTGATTAATGGGCCATGTGGTCGCTGTTATAGTGCATTGGCGAATCAATTGTTCGAAGAACTGGTGGAGTAGTGAGTACAGGAGAAGATTGGTGAACTTGAGGTCGTAAGTTCGATTCTCGTTCATATTTTTGTTTTCATTTTTTTCTTTTATGTATTTTGCAACATATAAGTAGTTTCAATATAACTTCAATATGTTGCAAACATACTCCGCCTCTTGCGCTTTTGCGTTGCTATTCAGTGCAATTGTAAGTCATATTTTCAACAATTGACAACTTTGATTAGTTTCAACAGATAATTTTATTCTTGAGTTGAAACAAACTGTGCTGCTTGGGATCATAAGGATTTCTTCTAGGGATTCTATTAGGGGTTCCATTAGGAACTTTATCAGGAATTCCTCCAGGGATTTTATCAGGAGTTCCTATAGGGATGATTCCATTAGGAGTTGTTTTTAGATATTTCATCACGAGATCCTCCAATGATTTTATCAGTAGTTCCTTCAAGAATATCTTTTGAAATTCCTCCGAAGACTCCATCGGGAGTTCCTCCAGGGATTCCATAGGGAGTTCTTTCAGGGATTGCACTTGGAACTTCTCAAGGGATTCTATCAGAAGCACCTCTAGCAATTCTCGGGATTCCATCCGGAGTTCCTTCAAAGATTCAACCTGGAATTCTTCTAGGGATTTTACCAGGAGTTTCTATACGGATTCTATTCCTCCAATGATTCCCTCAAGAGTTTCTTCATGAATATCTTTAGGAATTCCTTCAAGTATTTCATGAGGAGTACCTATTTGGATTATATCAAGAATTTTGATTATATCAAGATTTCATCAAAAGTTCCTCCAGGAATTCCATCAAGAATCCCTTCAGCGATTCCACCTGGAATTCCTTCAATATTCATGAGTTCCTCCAGAGATTGTATCAGGAATTCCTCGAGGAATTCCATCAGGATCTCTTCTGGGGATATCATAAGGAATTCCACTAGGGATTCTATCAGGAGTTCCATCAGGAATCTTATCAGGGATTTCATCAGAGGTGCCTCAAGAGATTCCACCAGAAGTGCCTTCAGAGATTCCATCTGGAATTCCTGATTATATCAGGAGTTCCTTAAGGAAATGCATCAGCATTTCTTTTAGGAATTGCAGAAGGAGTTCCTTCCGGGATTCCATCAGAAGTTCCTTCCTTATCCTATGAAATTTCAATAGGAGTTCCTTTAGAGATTACTTCAAAGTTTCTTTAAAGATTTCACCTGGAACTGCTGCAGGAATTACATCAGGAGTTCTTCTAGAGATTACATCAGGAGTTTTTCTGAGGATTACATCAGGAGTTCTCTTGGGGATTTCATCAGGAGTTCCTTCAGCGATTTCATTCTTATTTACTTTATATATTCCACCCGGAATCCCTCCAAGGATTCTACCAAAAGTTTCTGTAGGGATTCCATCAGGAATTTTCCTGAGTCTTTCAAAAGGAGTTCTTGTTATCGTTTCATCAGGAGTTCCCAAGGAATCAGGAGCTTCTATAGGGATTCAATTTTGAATTCCTACAGGGATTCCATTAGGAGTTTCTTCAAAGATTCCACTTGGAATTCCTACAGGGGTTCTTTTACTCTAGATATTATATCAGGGGTTCCTCAAGGATTCCATCATAATTTCTTCTTGGGATTTTAGAAAGGAGTTCCGCCAGGCATACTATCAGGAATCCCTTCAGGGATTTCATCATAAGTTCCTATAGGGATCCCATCAGAAGTCTTTTCAAAGATTCCATTGGGAGTTTCTCCAGGGATTGTCAGAAGTAAATCTTTTAATTAATCCTTAAGGAATTCCTTCCGGAATATCTTTAAGGATTCTCGAGGGTTATCATTAATTGCTCTAGGGATTTTACCAGAAATTTACTATAAGCATTTCATCACCGGAATTACTCAAGAGATTCCTTCCGGAATTTCTCACAGAATTCCTCGCGGAATTCCTTAAGAAAAACCATTTCCGGAAATCCTCAAGGGATTCATCGGATTTTTTCCGAGGAAATTCTCGTGAATATCTCCGGGAATTCGAGAGAGTTTTTGAGGAATGCCTCCAGCAATTTTACCAGAAATTTCTTTCTAAGGATCTCAGTGATTTGGGAATTCACCAGTATAACATCCAGTGACTCTATCAGGAGTTCCTTCTGGGATTCAAATAGGAATTCCTTCAGGGATCCCTGAAGAAATTCCTAATGGACTCTCCAAGGTAATTCCTGGTATATTTCTTGGAAAAAACCTTCAAGAAATACTGGTAGAAAGTGATGAATAAATTTGTTTTGGAATCCTCGGAAAGAATTTCTGGTAATATTTACTGAATTCTGCATAAATCCAGGACGAATGCCTCGAAGGTCCCTTCAGAGATACAAGGAAGAATTTTGAAGGAAACACTGATGGAATTTACTAAAGAGTTTATAGAAGATTCTCAAGAAGAATATCGCAAAATAACCTGGGGAATACTCTCAAAACATTGAAGCGGGATCTCTAAAGGAATTTTTGGTGATATCCTGTGTAGGAAGTTTTGATGAATTCTTTCTGCAGTATCTTCTCGTTGAAGCTCTGAAAAGCTTCCTGGTGGAATCCTTGAAGGAACTCTTGGAGGAACTCTTCGATGAATCCTTGGAGAAATTCTGGGTAGAATCATTGCACAAGTTCCTGGAGTAAATCCTGCATTTATTCTTGTTGGAATTTTTTAAAGAATTTCTAGAGAAAAGCTGTGAAGGATTTCTGGAGAAATATGTGTAGGATTGACTAGTGAAATCACTAGAAGAATCACTGGCAGATTTTTGATAGCAGCAATCCTGGTGTAAATTGTTTGGAATTAATGTATTAATTAATTTGAAAGGGATTTCTTGAAGCAATCTCTTCAATAATTTCTAGAGGAATTCTTGGTGGAATGAGACTGGAATCTCTCGGGAAGGTTTTGTATAAATCCCAAAAGAAATTCTTGGTGGAAGTTCTGAAACATCAAGTCAGCGGAAGCGGAGTCAATGTTGGTCAAACCGTTTTGAGCATCTGTGGGCTGCATTACATCTTATCCGCTCGATTGTCTAGTTTTTCACTCCCTACAGAACCATAGGGGAGTGCGCTTTCGTTAAACCCAAGCAAGTGGGTTAGTTTTTTTTTTTTTGGCGTTGCCGGAGTGAAGTGTTTTTTGTTCTTATTTTCAAGATTTGCTGGCAGTTTCTTGTTGAACAGTGAAGAATGGAGCATCAACTGCTTTTTATGCTTCTTTTTCTAATGGAATATATATTATGGTTCACATTATTATCAAGACAGCGAAGTGTATTTGTGCAATTAACAGTCAATAGTCGAATACTGTTCGAATAAAAATTAATTTTGATTGATTTGCTTAAATTAGAATTTTGTTTTAAAGGAAAAAAATCTGAATCAGAAATTTTGAAGTGATATCCATTACAAAAGCCTTGCGAGTGTTTTTGAAAGCCAATAATAATAGAATTGGTAATTTCTGATGGTATTTTTCATCAATATCTAATTAAAAATTCCCAAATGGTTTAAGACCGCTTCGTACAACAAACGGAACCACTGTGCGATGGAGCGCGGAGAGTAGACAACGGTGACAACGGTGCGAAGTAGTCCGGAGTAGAACTGTGACAACGGTGCAGTAGAATGTCATAAGTTTTGCGGAAGAACGGAACAATGCGGGAGGAGGCGATTGCAATTTTCACGTCATCGCGCCGAGATTGTTGGCTGAGATTTTTCGGGGTGATAAATGGGATGATGGCCATTTACGATATGGCCGTCGTGTAGGCCAAGAAGTTGCTTTATTGGAAAGCAGCGGAGGGACATAAATCTGGACCGTAACGAGGTGCACAAGATTGTCTAACAAAATGGATCAAATTTAGGTGGGATGATGTATGAGCTTGATGGATCGTTCGTTTCGGTGCAGCTTCTATATCAAGCCATCTGATAAAAGTGCACCGAAGATCAATATAAGTTGGATCAACGTGGAAATTTTACTTCTTATAAATTTATCTTGAATAATTTGAAATAATATAAAGCAATTTGGGGATCTGATGGAATTTCTTGAACTTCTCATATCTTCTTGTATTTTTTTTATAGTAATCCATTTTGAGTCAAGTGCAGACTTTTGCAAGTTACCCAGGAAAAAATACTGCTGTAGTTGTAGTGAAAGTTTTGGAATAAAATCATTCTCAAAAAGAATCACGAAAAATATTCTTGTTATTGTTACCAGACCTATCCCAGGCATCCCTTGATCATCAAATGACTTACCTGCAAAAGAGAAAAGAAGCATAATTAGTAATCAGGTCATTCACGTGTAATGAAAATACGATGCATAAAACAATTCAAGTGAGAAGTCATCTCTTCTGAAGGCGTTTGTCAACGATAAAACTTTCCACAGAATGAACCAATTACAGTGGGAAGCACATTCACACTGAGGGTGATAAACCCACGAAATCAGCGATAACCCTGCTGTAAAGAGAAGGTTCCAAAAACATCAATTAGACATTTCAGTCCCGTGTCACGCGATGAGTAAATTTATCCATCTTCTCGTCTGCGAGAAAACAAAAATATTTTTCACTGCCGGTGTGAGAAGTGAACTAGACAAAACTTGCTTCTGTTGTGCATCGCCATCACTCTTCTAACCTCATCCAACCCCAAATCAAGCTAGATATCTGGTGCACCATCTATCTCCTGGGACACACAATTTCCGCAAGTTTCCAACGCTTGAGGCATTGCCTTCGGATGGTGTTGCTTTCCTGATGAACGCATGCGATGGAAGGAAGGTGAAGGAACTTTTTGGCCACGGAACAAAACTATAGTCATCATCATCATTTCTAGCATCATCAAGAGCTATCGGTTAACAAATTCGCATCGGTTGAGTGACCTTCCGAAATTGTTTTTGCTCGGGGTGTTTTTTTGATGGACAAGAGCAGATTTAAAGCGTGTCAGAAAAAAGTGAAATTCAAGTTCAAAAATTGTGAGAAACTTTGTGTTTTTCCGCTCGAATTGGCTGCATTTTTGTATAAAGAAATCAATCTATAGTATGCTGAAATCTATATTTACGGACAAAAACATTTCATATACATGATTAGCTATCAAGCTAGCAGAAAGCTGCCATTTTAATAGACTTGCAACTAAGGTTTTAAGAGCCAATTATGGGTCGTGAGAAGAATACGTTAATAAGTTTACCAGGAACTCTTCGAAAACCTAGTCAGATACCCGATAAATATTTCACTTGATCGCTACGACAGATATCAGTAGGCATCTTACAAAAGAGATTGATGACAGGTTCGAAAGGCTTCCGGAAATTGTTGTGTGAAAAATCTTCCAGTGATATAGCCGCTTCTTTGCTACGAATTTCTTATAGATTCCTCTAATAATGATCTTACGATTTCAATGATATCATGTATTTTGTCGGAGCTGACGTTTTCAAAACAGTGAGTTACATTTGCTAAGTATTTAACAACAATAAATCTGCAACTTATTTTTCCGCTCTCTTGCAATACAAACTAGGTAATTTATTTATCAAAGTTATTCATCAATAGAGAAAAATAATCCTTACATTGAATAACTTTCGCAGACCCCCTGGAGGTCCGCGGGCCACCGATTAGGAAGCCCAGATCTAAGATATGTCTTCTTGAGCTCCCGTCCTATCTGTAGTATATGTATTCAGATTTATTAATGTAATCTGTTTGTTTTATCATTGCAATGCACGCAGGATCAAGCAATTGTGATCTATTGTTGTTTGAGTCCAACGCCATCAGGTTATTCAAGTACTCATTTGCATATAGGACTTCAGATCCACACGCGTAACCAGTGACTTTTATGATGACAATGAAAAAGTTTTACATCCAAACAGGCTCAATGTAATATTTTCAAACAAATCAAGAGTTCAACAGTTGTTCGCGGTTTTCAGTAAAGGACTTCACATTTAAATATAGGACACGAACAGGAGATCTTGTGGGCTTCGTGGCTGTGTGATTAGTGCGGCTAAATGCTTGGCGCATCGAGTCAAGAGGTGTGGGTTCGATTCCCGATTCAGGACAACTTTTTGTCAGAAATGTATTTCGACTGTGCCACTGGGTGTAGTGCTTCCTTCAAAGGAAAAATCGTCCACCGGAAGCATTACCATGTTAGTGTCATTATTGTGCCAACGAACAAGTTTTACATCCAAAGAGTCTGAATGAAATATTTTCTATCAAGTTTTGAGTTCAAAGATGCTTGCGGTTATCCAAAAACCCCTTTATGTTGAGATTTTCGTATCTAGAGCGGTATACTCATGTGGACTCAATTATGTTGTGCCAAGTTCTGGTCTCGACTACGCTTTCAGGTTGTTAATAATTGAGTAGAAGCCTCCAGGTCTACAAGCAGAGCTGGTGATCTCTTGAAGGTTAACGAGTAAGGATTATAGTCAACCCCCCACGAGTCGATATATTAGAGACAATTGAATCAACATTGTTTGAGATGACAATCAAATTTATTTTTAGTTTTTTTCCACCGAGTAATGGATCATCTACTTGAACTGTATTACCCCAATTACTCATTTTCGAGTCAAACACGAGTCAAAATCGAGTCCAAAACCTACTGTCCAGGACTACATATCTACAACCGTAACCTGCAATCTCTTGAAGATGATGAGGAGCTTCTCTGAAAATATACAACAAGTCGAATAAGTTGTGTCCAAAAAATTTGAAAATTTAAAAAGATACTTTGTTTTTACAACTAACTCACATCAAATTATTGTCAAAACAATGAGAAACCGAACTGCAATCAGGGGCAAGTATGCTGTAGGGCATAGTTTCCCAAACTGTGAGTCGCGACCCCCAGGGGGTCGTGAGCTAGTGTCTGGTGGGTCGCAAAAAAAAAATC
>NW_018735027.1:0-25543 GCF_002204515.2 Aedes aegypti | reverse complement strand
TTTAAAAAATAAAAACATAATCGGAATAATTAGTTAAAAGGGGACGGACCTGGTGTAGTGGTTAGAACACTCGCCTCTAACGCCGAGGACCTGGGATCGAATCCCATCCCGACATAGTCACTTATGACGTAAAAAGTTATAGTGACGACTTCCTTCGGAAGGGAAGTAAAGCCGTTGGTCCCGAGATGAACTAGCCTAGGGCTAAAAATCTCGTTAATAAAGTCAAACCAACCAACCTAATTAGTTAAAAAGGCAAACAGGGCCAATCCACCAAACAGCTGTCAAGAGTATCTCTTGATGCTCAAGATCGAGAGATGATATCATTTCAGAGCGCTCTTGGATTACAGATAATATCTTTCCATTATCCGAAGATGATCTTGCTGATCAGATGAGATTGCAATGCCTGATTTGAACATGGTATAATCCTGAAAGTTTGTGAGGATACTTAAGATATATCCCCAAACCAGATTTCATAATTAAATCTCGTACCAATTCGCTCATTTGGTTGAAATAATTGAATTTCTGTTAGATATCAGGAAATTCCTTAGGAAATTGCATACATTTAGGCGTTTTCTGCGTAATTCTTGAAATTTAACTGTTCATTGTTTCTAAAAATATTGTATTGCTGAGAATTTAGTAAGCATATTCGGATTCAGGGTTTATTATGTGGAGTAGTTCTGAAAACTAACAATAATCGCATTGATAAGTGATCAATTTCGCCCCGGAATGAGGTACCCCGATTTTTTTATTTTAGATATATTTTTTAGCACTAAAATTACATTTGATAGAAATTTCGGTGCTTGAGCCAATGAGGCTCGCCTTCGTACCGTAAAACGGGGTAACTTTGATAATGCGGGTAACTTTGATAGTACGTTACCCACCACATACTAAACGAAGTATCAAAATTTCTGTTATTCGGTTAAGCAAAACGAATGCAAAACTAAAGAATATTAGTATGACACTTTATGTAAGAGTTATTTTCATTTGAATCGAGAACATATGTACAAGGCTTTATATACGAACATTGAAAATTGATGCGATTTTAGCATTTTCGAAAGCCCTACAAACAATCTATTCTACGATCACTATTTGATGTAGTTTTATATAGTTGATCACTTATCTTTGACAGCCTTGTTATCATAGAACTTGAATATAGGGGATTTTTTTTATTATCGGAAAATTTGGGCCGGAGCTTCTCCGATTTGTATGAAATTTTCACCAGAGGTAGAGCTCGTGGATATATGATCAAAAGTAAAATTCAAAAAAATCATAGTGGCCTATTTTCCCGGAAAACTCTAGATGAATTTTCACGATTTTCCTATATACCTCAAACTTTAAAAATTCATATCTCCTGAACTATGCATCGTAGAACAAAAGTTTTTTTGTGAAATCGAAAGGAAATTTTCTCAGCAATCCATTAAAAATATAAACAGAAAAACATTTCCCGGAAAATTTTTCACCATGGAGAAATTGTCGGAAAAATAGCGAAAAAACTATCGTCTGTATCATGAAAAATTTTCAAATAAATATTTTTTGTTTCATTAATCCATACTCTAACTTTCGTCCATAGACGCCAAAGTGGTATCTTTTACCGTTTAGGCGCCAGAACTGAAAAACCGATGACCACCCGCGCGCTTCCCATAGGAAAATGTGTTCTATTGTATAATTCACTTGCTTTTTTCAATTTTGGTCAATTTATCAAATGATTAGATAATGAACTAAAAGCACAAGCATACATTTTCTGATTTGTTTCCTATACAAAGCAAACATATCTGATTTAAATTCTAATTGTAGCTTAGAAGAATACAGTATAGTATTTGCATGTATATAATATCAATCAACTGTATAACACTCAGGAACGATATCTATTGTTCCATTGATGGCTGCTGTGGAATAATCCACTGCCAGTCAGCGTGCATCCTCTACAGATGGCGCCAGCCCAACAGCGCGCCAAACTGTATTGAGAAGCGAACGCGCGTAATGAATAATTATTGTATGTTTTGTCTGTCTGTATTGTGCGCCTATATAAAACGCACCCTTTTAACTTGTAAGAATGTAGTTTCTCTTGTATCCCCACTGAGTAGGTATGCTGCCTCTCAGTGGTAGTAAATCAGTTAAAGTGAAAGTCGTTCGTTTGATTTGTCGTCCGTTGAATCGTAAAAGACACAACGTAGGAAAAACGTCCTGGCCGAAACAACATATTTAAAAAATATTGATAAGTTTTCAAAGAAAGTGGATCTTGAGATTTGATCCTTCAAACGTTAGCATAATGATTGATTTTTGTAAGAACTTCCCGTGCGGTTCCCATAGAGGTTATTAGCTTTAATACTAAATAACATTGCTGATAAAGGACTCATAAAACACCCAACAGACCAATGGAGAGTGCTCCAATTGACGAAAAGCTTCTTCTGACTGTAAAGGGAAGGATGATTTATTGCATTACACTTACAATGCGTGTAAATTACTGCCGCCTACAGCGCACGGTTATGATGCCCACAATAGAACACATTTTCCTATGGGAAGCGTGCGGGTGGTCATCGGTTTTTCAGTTCTGGCGCCTAAACGGTAAAAGATACCACTTTGGCGTCTATGGACGAAAGTTAGAGTATGGATTAATGAAACAAAAAATATTTTTTTGAAAATTTTTCATGATACAGACGATAGTTTTTTCGCTATTTTTCCGACAATTTTCTCCATGGTGAAAAAATTTCCGGGAAATGTTTTTCTTTTTATATGTTTAGTGGATTGCTGAGAAAATTTTCTTTCGATTTCACTAAAAATCTTTTATTCTACGATGCATAGTTCAGGAGATATGAATTTTTAAAGTTTGAGGTATATAGGAAAATCGTGAAAATTCATCTAGAGTTTTCCGGGAAAATAGGCCACTCTGATTTTTTTGAATTTCACTTTTGGTCATATATCCACGAGCTCTACCTCTGGTGAAAATTTCATACAAATCGGAGAACCTCCGGCCCAAACCTGTCCGATAATTTAAAAAAATGCCCTATAGTGTCAAATATCTTAGCGAAAAGTATTTTCACAAACTGGGACCATTTTTGTAATCTAAGCCAGAAATTTACATATAACGTTAAACGCCTAGAGGTATGCAATGCCCTATAAATGTTACGTAGTTTATTCATTTTTGTTCGATTTATACTCCATTATCAAAGTTACCCCAAGACAGAAAACCGTCTTTCGATTATATGAAAATTTATAAATCCATTCAAAATAAATCTTTTGGCAATCTATCAACTGCAATCGATAGCTAGGATGCCAGTACTTGTTTTACAAATATGAATTATGATTATTTGAAATAACATGCATAAATCTTCAAGTTTTCTTCGAAAAACCTATCAAAGTTACCCCGTTTTATGGTACATGTTTTTCTGCATTCAGTTTTTTGGCATTGTTAACATTATAGAAATTAGACCAGAAAAACTGTGAAAAGTGATCAATTTTACCCGAAATTACGGTATAACACTTCTTTGTGGAAGAAAGCAAGAGAAGAGATTAGATGATTTTCCACTTATTATTGCTAATATTCCAATTCTATGATAATATAGTGGTTAAATCACGTATAAACTCATATGTTTAACTCTTAATAGATTTTATTTAAAATACAAATGCCGTTTATACTGCAACTTTCAAAAATGAAATATGGACCCTTTTCGAAAGTTAACTAGATTTTTTTGAATATATGACAATCATTTGAAAATATCTAGGTGTTCAGTTTTACTCACATTTACTCTGCATTTTTCAGTGAAATGAACATTTCGACCAGTTTTTGTTGACGACAAAACCATTAAATACAGAAGTGCAATACAACTAAACAAATTCATCAAACTATTTCCCTATAAAAACTCAAAAGCTAACTTCTGTTAAAGTTAAATATTAACTGGTGGTTTAATTGAAGTAAAAAAAAAAACTTTGATGGAAACTTTTCCAGAGTGATCTACAATGGCATTGATGTGGCACCCAACTTGCACACATCACTCAAGTGCTACATAACCATACCTACCAACATTCTGATGATCTAAAGAGTCATTGTGGTTCCTAAATCCTGGCTAGTTCACTCGTTCGTCGGTTTGCTGCACAGAACGTGCAACCAACCGGCTGACCGACGACGACGGAGGCGTCAGAGCAAAAGGAATACACCACACTAGCCATCATGGTGGTCTCTCACATAATCCACATCCGTCAGAAGTATGTCATGTGCCATACATTCTCCGACGGTCTCGAGCTGTGACATGCTGACGGGACAACCTGACAGAACAGCACCTGTATATGAAAATGTGGTTATACTTTTAAAGCTTTTGTTGATACTCTTCATGGCCCTCTTACAATTATATTTCGGTTTCCGGAGGGCTCTCAGAGGTGACGTTCATATTTTTGGTTGGGCTGTGGGCTCGTCAGTTGGTACGTTTCACTAAATTTATTGCTCATTTATCCTCACTGCACCCGTCATCTGACAAGATTGCACGAAATGAAAAGAATAAAGAGAGAATGGTATAGAGGCCATCAAAGTGTGACAACTTATCTTGCACTATTTCAAGTCAAGGCGTGAATTAACCCTTTCAAGATGGGGATGACCCAGCTTCTATATTCGACAGTAATAGCCAAGATCGAAAGCTAGGTGCTCTTAGGCAAAGAAAGTAAGCCTTCCTGGAAGGGTTAACCAGTCAGGTGGACGACACAGAGTTGTCTTGGGGTAGGTTGCGTTCAGTCAAAATGGAAAACCTACAAAAGATGAGTAAACTCAATAGGGCGATATTCAAAACTGAAAAGGCAATAGATGGCTCTTTTTCAATGGTAGTAAAAACGAAATCCTGAAGCGAAGAAAGCACCACGGAAGATGAACTAAATACAAAAAGTTATGTATTCACTTTACACTTGATTTCTAATCACTACTTTTTTGATTCAGTTTCCTAACTGCAAGCAATTCACGATTTTCATTATTTTCCATACGTATTGACAGCTCTCTGACTACCATTCTTCCATGCACTTGTGTTGAAAGTTTGAGAAATTTGAGAATCCAGCGTAGCGCGAACAGTGAGAGGAATACAAACATCAGTGTCGCCGCTCGGCGACCGGTAAGAGAAACTGAATGTTCGAAAGGTTGTTGTCTGTAATTTTTGCCGCTGGCGCCAACTGTTAGCGTTTGATCCAAAAAATATCTAAACTTTTCGTCAACATAAAAATACGTGGTTCGAACATTCTTCTCCATACGAAGTCTTCGATTTTTGCTAAGGGGTTGATCCAGTTCTATTGTGGCGCAAATGCCATCGTATCATAACGGAAAGGAACCACGTCTTCAGACTGTAGGGGTAATGTTATCTAAGTGAGTGTCCCCTCTCTCAAGTCCTGACTGACAGACGACTGATGGCGACTTGGGCGCCAACGATGACGGACAACACTCTGAGGTCGGTCGCTTTCTGCACTATGTCTCCGCTCGGAACATTTTTGCTACACCTCTCGGATGCGATGGTATCTTGCCGGAAGGACGAACGGACGTTCCGATGTCTGCAGCAGCTCAGCAACCAACAGCACTAGTGTCTTTCCAATTCATCATCTCCAGTAAAGTTGACTCTATCAAACGGAACTTAATATTCATGACTTTGCCTACTTTCCATCATTCATCATTATCCGTCCTGGCACATTTTCCTCTGGTTGGCGCTTCGGAGACATTCGTCGACTGTATGTTGCTAGGTTTATGCATTTGGTGTATTATGGTTGCTTCGGGCTCCTTTCACAGTTCATCAAGCACACTCCGCCGAAGCTCGTATAAAGGATCCTCAGTCTACTAGTGGCTGCGAGCATAAAAGCTTTGCAAAAATGGGAAAATGGCTAGTACGCGACAAATGACGAAGGGTTCATTAGTATTCTGTTTGTTTTGTTGGTATCGAAGACAGCGCTGCAATGAGTGGGTATATGTCGTCTTTCGTTCACAATGGGCAAACGAATTGAGAAGGGGTTGTACTTAACCCGATGACAAGAATAAACAGTGAAACATGATTACTAAACGCCAGTACAAAATAAGCATAGAAATATTACCCTTATTTCTTCATGTTTACTAATCTCAACATTAATTTTAATACTGTTCTACTGAGCTAAGTATCTCTATGAAGAAAGCTCCAGATTCTGGCAAAATTTTATTTCGAATCCACTTTTTATTTAATTCTTATAATATCACTCCAAACATTTCATTCATTCCTTAAGCTAGGCGTTCTGTGTTAGAAAACAGTATCATGCTAATGTGGTGAAACTAAATTAAGCTTGCATTACCATTTTGTTAACCACATTACATTTCCTTTGAAATCAGGATTTACTTTGCGAGTTATTCCTAGTTATGTTTGACAATAAAGTCATCAATGCCAGAATATCTTGACTTTATTGCGAGTCAATTTCCGCAAATCATTTTGAAGCAATTTAACTTGCTGCCCAGTGCATTTAAAAGGCAAATAGGCAGCTATGAACTTTATGTACCAAGTTGTGTTCCATCAGAAACATTCAATGTTTCAAAAACTTTGGTTTCAAATGACGAAAAAAATGAATGATGATTGCAAGTCCCCCATCAAGTCGATCATTACGATAAACAAAAAAGTTAGGATCTTTTGAGTTTGAGTTCAGGTTTCATATAGGTTTCAGTAATAACTGCTAGGGAAAGTGTACCAGTTATGGCCATAGTGTTCCTATTTGGCCATACGGAAATTTCGACAACTTTCACATTTTTTTTAATGTTTAAACATCAAGATATATCTCAAATCTTGCTACTACAACACAAAATCTTTGAAAATGTCCGCATTTAGTTAGATGCGCGTTTGAACAGATATTAGCGGGTGGCGAGGAGCGATTGTATGGTATAAGAAGCTCTTCTTTATTTGAGGTCCGTAATTTGGGTGAAATTCATCATTTTACGGTTTTCTATCTGTTTTCTATAATGTTACATGCCACTGAATGCAGACAAGTCCAAGGTGGCCTATCGACTCGGTACGAAATGTCTAACAAACGTATTAGTGTTAAAAATATATCTAAATACAAAATCAGGGATCATTTCGGGTGAAATTGATCATTTCAATGCCATTATTGTTAGTTTTCAACACCTACATGATAATTTGAGCTCCCTGATCCGAATATGCTTGTCAAATTCTAACATACTATATTTATTATTAACGAATAGTTGAACTTCAAGAATTACCGGAAACGCCTATGTATGCAATTTCCTAAGGATTCAATAATCTAGCAGAAATTCAATTATTTCAACCATTTGAGCTATGGTACGATTTTGGTGATGAAATCTGGTTTGGGGTATATCTCAAGCTCCTCACCAACTTTCAGGTTTATATTATGTTCATCCTTGCCTAGAAATAAAGTTTATAGGTGTTGTCAATACTGCACCGTGCATGATTTTGAAATTTTACATTATTTTCATAGTAATAAACATTCTTCAACGCAAAAACTTCACAACACACAATTCGACAATAGTTACGACAAAAAACGTTCATTTACAGCAGCTTACATTAATATTTGTGCTCATTAAAATAATAAATCGTGTGATACGATGATCAATTACACTTGATTTTACGATACATACAACAATGAGTATTAGTTTATGAGGTTAACGACATTGAAATAAATTTGCATTCGAAGATGTTAAATCTATATGCGAATGAGTTATCGACCTGAAAAAATATGCTGAATCCAAATTTGCACTGGTTATGGTGAAAATTGATTAGTTGAGTTTTGAAGCAAAAATTTAGGTTTTTGGACATGTGTACCTATCTCACGTCCGAAATGTAGAAAACATTTTTATTTTAAAATTCCCGTACGTATTCTTAGCTATTAATATATCTCGCGTTTAGTTCATACAGGCGTATCTGCAGAGATCGATTTCTCTTCGTCGATTTTCTCTTCGGATTAGTATAAGGTACGCGGGGCAAGTGGGAACGAAAAACGATAGTTCAAACAAATTGTTCAATAAAATTTTCAAATGTCATATTTTCAATCCAACAACACAATACGTTTGTCACATATTTGCTGGTGTGTGCATGAAACTAATCGATAATCGAATTGTGAAACCTTGGAAGAAAGTTTTAGAATGAGCATGACGCAGTTACTCGCTAAGCGGGCAAGTGGGACACATCAGTTTCATGCGTCAATCCACATCAGTAAGTCAACCATTACAATAATAGGATTGATAAGTCATTGATTTTAATTTTAAGTACATATTTGATGTACATAAGGGATCAACCATAAATACGTACGTTTTAGGAAGAAACTCTTATTAAAGTATGTACCTCACATTTAATATTACTGAAAATTCTCAATAAAGCCTAAAAGGAATTAAACATGTTCAAATATTTCATTTATAAGTTGTTAATTAAAATATAGCATAAACAATTAATAATTGACGAAATTATAAATATGTTTTGTATTATTATATGCATGGCAGAAAACTACCTTATAGGATGGAATCGTTTTCCATCACTATTAATTGGTAGAAACAAAAATAAAGTTCAGATAACATAGAAAGGTAATCGTTCTCATGATGCATTTCAAATTTCAGCTGTTTTTGTTCAATTTGAAGTCGTATTTCAAAATAAAAATTAATTAAAAAATTAAGAAATTAACACTTTTCTTCTCCCTCTTATGCAATTATGTAATATGAGGTTGATCTTTTTGATAAAAATCATTTGTTTGAATGTTTTAGTGCTACTCTCTAGCAAATGTATGAAACGTGTACGAAAAGTTTTAATTCTGGTTTTTGTTTTGATAGGTCCCACTTACCCAGGTACAATATATTTTGGAGTAAATAGACCATCGAAATTTCATATGAAATGACAACAAAATACTGGTTTATCGTTAGCAGCTTGTAATAATACTAAAAATTAAGCTTACTGATGGAAATTCGATTTAAAACACATTTATTTTTTGCAGTCAATGAAGACGTGAAACGTGTCACAATTTGTCATGCAAGTTGAAAATGGCGCTGAACTGACAACTGTTACATGACCACATGGTAATAAAAATAACAATATGTTCAGTACTAAATACATTCTTGTCATTGTATCTTCAACTTTCTAGAAGAATACCCCCATGAAAAACTTTTCCTAGTTGAGCTATGACGAAACGCCCCACTTGCCCCGGATTCTCACTTGCCCGGGGACCTTACGAAGTTCTATCGATTTTGATAACATTTTACATGTAGCATGACAAAGGACGATGAGTTCTTTGTACTGAATCGAAAATAGCAGTCAAAACAGTCGCCCGGTCAAGTAATAAGCTAAAGAGAAAATCGATCACTGCAGTTACGCCCCTATGATACTGAAAGCGAGATATAGTAGATGAATGTTTGGCTTTGTTTTTCAACTAAAAAGTAAGTTGGGAAATGGGGTTTTTGCCAGCTTTTTGAAAATCTGGACCAATGTGCGCCAGGGTGAACAACAGCGAGCGAATCGATGACGGATCGACAGAACGACGAGTCATACGTCAAGCAGAGACAGAACAGAAGAGCCTCAATGAAGCAATAGCGCGTGTGATTAGTTAAAACTAATAATTATTCTTTGTCATTACGGCCAGAATCTAAATTAATTTGGGACCTGCGCTAAGTGTAGACGGTAGGAGGGCTTGACGCAGAACAATCAACCCGATGTGATGATGATGAAACCACCAGCCACGTAGAAAACTTGGACTCAGACTCTACCAGTGCAAATCGGCGAGCCAGCTGCAAATACATTTACAGCGGCTCGAAGAGGAGCAAGTCATCCAGAAGAAAATGGCAGCACTTGAAATCGATGCAGAATATACCAGGAAGAAGTGGAGGCGTCTATAGCGGACGATACGTTGAGCGTCGGCAGAAAAATTAGTAGAGGGAGATCTGACCAGTAGGTACGTGATTGGATGGAAAACCTAACCATTTCATTTGGGGATGGGAAATAAAGAATCTGATTGTTTTTGACGTAGAACTACGCATTTCTTCTCTATACACGAGTGAAATTGGAATTTCAAAACCAAGAGCGTTAGGTTGGCATGAAATATTTTAAACGTTTATAACTTTTCGCTGGCTTCATTGAGTCATAAATTATTCATGACAAATGAAATTTTGTATGAAGCTGTGAAATTGATTTAGGATTATAAGAAGTCATATATGGTCGGGGTTCTGCTAAACCGCACCAAGTGCCAAAAACATTATTTTGAGATATTTAACTTTAAAGTATACTCATCTGTGAGTAAATCTCAAATAACTCTTTTGAAAATTTCACCGTTCATAAATGACTAACAGGGTCCAATAAGTAACTCATGATAGAATATTCAAAAAAATCATCAAATATTTTCCATTAAATTAGATTTGATTTCAAATCAAGAGGTACTCAGTTCACTCTGGCTGAACAAAAGTCCGTTTTAAAGTTTAAAGTTTTAAGTCCGGTATGGTTGAATGTGTTTCATGATTTTCAGGAACACAGTAGAAAAAAAGAATGCATATCATCGCCATGCATGTGGAATGCTTGTCACAAATGTGTATGCACTATGAATGGAAAAGATTTGTAATTTTCCATAGATCTGGCCACAATGTAGTGGTATGAATTGGTTCAAGCCAATTCGTATTCTAACGTATTTTACCGACTTTCTCTTGATGGATTATCAATTTCAACAGAAGAGTTTTTGAACCAAGTCCCTCAAACATTCAAAGATTTGAAAAAACCAATAATCTTCTTCTTTCTGGCGTTACGTCCCCACTGGGACGGAGCCTACTTCTCAGCTTAGTGTCCTTATGAGCACTTCCACAGTTATTAACTGAGAGCTTACTATGCCAATGACCATTTTTGCATGTGTATATCGTGTGGCAGGTACGAAGATACTCTATGCCCTGGGAAGCCGAGAAAATTTCCAACCCGAAAAGATCCTCGACCAGTGGGATTTGAACCCACGACCCTCAGCTTGGTCTTGCTGAATAGCTGCGCGTTTACCGCTACGGCTATCTGGGCCCCCCTTTCGGAGAGAACGTTCCTTGTTTCCAATTTTGCCACATTTATGGTGGTAAGCTCCATCTAAGTTAATACGCCAATCGCGTATTATCCCTCGATTTTACTATAGTAAATCGAGGATAATACGCGATCGGCGTATTAACTTCGATGGAGCTTACCACCACTAGTGACAGTTTTAAAATCCATGTTTTGGAAGGAAGTTTGTTAATTCAGAAAATTCGCCCTTCCTTTTGTTCATGGTTGCAACAATGTTTAGTGATTTAATGAAAGAAGACGTGACTTCAAAAAATTTTTTTTACCCAATATGATATCCAAGAAGAATTACCATCGCTAGCTTTCCGCTAACGGATCCAACGAAACATCGAAGTGATTTAATAGTACAAAAATATTACTGTTTTTGTAGCACTGAGATAGTTTTTAAAAACTTTCGAGAGGAGAAAACAATTTGTGAAAATTTCTCAGTGATTTCTTCATGACAATTTTTAATGTATTTCAAGTATAAAAAGTACGCTATTAGCTTCTGTTCGCAGTTCATTGTAACAAAACCCATTTATCACAGATCGATCAATTCACAGTAGACAAATTTCATTCCATTCAAATCTCCTCTCGTACGCGTTCCGGGCGAAAAAATTGCACGTATCAGCTTGGAGTAGTTCAAACTCGCATTTCGGTAGAAAACTTTTTTAATGCTATAAGGATAGCTGAGGCTGCTGACTGCTCCAATGCTCCGCAATGGTAGGTTATGGCATACACACGTTCGTACTTCGTGGAAAACTTTGCCTCCCTGAATATGGAATTAGCCAACATACACTTTCGTCGCCTGACTGGCATTGTCGCAGGCCAAAAGTTTGTCAACTCGGAGCGAGAAAGCGAAGGCCCACACATCCTCCACAAGTAGTAGGGTGGAAGCACAGGTTTTAGCCCATAGTGCTGATTGAAGCTATTGATGAATCAAATAAACTCAGGGTGAATAATATGTGAATATACACATAATAGGTCGAGGTTAATTCATCTATTGGTCCAAATTTACTTGTAATCGATAAATTTGCCTTGAAATGTTAACAGCTATACACTTGGTTTTACCAACGGCTTCCGAATTTGACTACTCTTATAAGCAAATAATGTAATTGGCTACATGTCATATATTTTTCAAAATATTTTTCTCCTATGCTGACCGACACCAGTTCTTCTACCCTACCTAGGTTGCGGTTACAAACGAGGACGATACGACTTGCCAGGCCACGGCCAGTAGAATATTTTCTCCGCACTTCTCAACAAAGGTAAGTAAACCCGATCTCCGGGGGATCGAAGCTTGAATATTGATTAGCCTCGACACGTTGACGGTAATTCATCCATCCATCCGCCTGGCACCGTCTGCAATCCGTTTTCTATTGTTGTCGTCGTCACTGCCACTGACTGGTTGATGGTTTGTGGTTTGGAAAGTTCAATTGCTCTTCAGTGGCGTAGCTAGGGGTTTTTCCCATTAAGCCCATCAATATATACTAGACAGGGTTGGTGGGTCCAATGGCTACCGCTTCGGTTTCATAAGCAGAAGGTCATGAGTTCAATCCTAGGCCCGTCCCTTTCCTCATACTTTGTAGATCTTTCACTTGCTGCTGTCTTCCACTCTTAATATATCACAGTTGAATCTATCACAAATCATATCATTTGCTAGAACGTGAGACGGACAAAAAATCATTTCCCTAAGCTTCCATTCTTCCATCATTATAGCACGCCTTTTCCTACGCCTGATACATAGGCAGCCTACTAACCAAACAGCAATCCTCTCTGCCATAAAATTAAACCAGCCCTACTCCTTCCCGTATGAACTAACGTAGATGCAGGAAATATATCCGGGAGCCAGTTCAATGCATCATCAACTCCTCCTTCCCTCATTGGTCTGCATTCTGACGTGGCAGGCGCCATTGTCGCCTAAAAATAGAAGATCACCAACACTAATACACTGAGAGTGTCAGTTAGTCCTAAGCAGTTATCTGGTTGGTTCATTGTGTAAGTGCATCTTATCTGGTGATACTGGAGTAGCAACCACGGGCGGCTAATCAAGCTCAAGCTCAAGCTTAACCCTACCAAGCTATGCTTTTCCAGAAATAATAGCTCAGAAGCCTATAGAGCCCAGATAGCTGTAGCGGTAAACGCTCAGCTATTCAGCAAGACTAAACTGAGAGTCGTGAGTTCGAATCCCACCGGTCAAGGATCTTGGAGGTTGGAAATTTTCTCGACTTTCCAGAGCATAGAGCATCTTCGAATCTGGCACACGAATTTACACATGAAAAAAATGATCAATTGGCGTAGAAAGCTCTCAGCTAATAATAACTGTGGAAGTTCTCAAAACGAACACTAAATAAGCCTGTTTGTTTGTTTTATTTTAGCGATACAAACCGATGCCAAACAATAAATAAACTGCTTTGCTCTGTCCACAGTTGATCTGTAGAAGTTTTCCTCATTTTATTTTGTATGGGGAAAGACATCTAACTTTAATTTTCTCGTATATGAAGGCTTTGATTGATAAAAATATTAAGTAGGGCGTAATCTGCCCGTAAAAGCATAACTGTCCCATATAGATTTTCGATCCAACACCTTTTTTCATCGCAACATCTATGTTTCAATGTGTACTTTACTATGCACATGAAAATGAACACACTGAGTTGGAAAATGTTTTGAAAATATATGAAGTTGGTGCAGTCCCATATTGAAAAATAAAGGCATAACAGTCTCTATATGAACTTCCAACGCAAATAGCAATCGCGAAACATGAATTGCGTTCAAGTTTATATTTTTTGCTGATCAATAGAAGCAAAATGAGTTATCTGTGCGGTTGTGATAAATGAATGTGGCATGTAGAAATGTACTAGAAAATTATAAATATTTGTATAAGAAGTCAAACTTCAAACTTTGAGCGCTATTTTCTCAATGCTTACTTTTTTCATATGGGACAGTTATGCCTTTATGGGCAGTAATAGCCATCATCATTATGCATAACCAGCACCAAATATTTTTTTTGAAAATATTTCCCAATTTTGAAAAATAATTCGCCATACAAATATTTTTCACGTTACCTCTAACGATTTTTCGAACATAGACCACTAGGGCAGGTGCGCAACTATGTGGTGAGTAGCGAATCAGGCCATGCATGTAACCCATTCTTTCCCAAGACGGCTTTCGCATTGAATAATAAAGATTATGATAAATACTGATCGTTTATTTGAAATATTGCTGTAAAATTATTACTTACTGTTGCATCTATTCGTCGTATCCATTTTCATATCGGTCACACTCAGTTTTTTACTCAGTTGTATCACAACTAAAATATTCACTGCGAATTAGTTAGTGGTCAAAATACACAATTTCAACGTTATAATAAAATGTTTAACCAGATTATTTAGATCTTCGAACATCCCCCTCCATTCCCACAACAATGATAAAACATGTGATTTACCATAAAATGCTTTTGGCCGAACAAATGCATGACGGCTCACAGTACAGCAAAAACAATCACAATCAAAGAAATCGTTTTCTATACGAACATCACGGCACACATTGATGCTCACTAATTTTTTTTCTCAGTCTGCCACGAATGAAAAACTTTGTTTATGTTCTCAATTATATGCGGTCGTTGAGAGAATTTCTTTAAATTTCGTAAATATTAGATGTTTTGCAGCATGTGATTGGAGATCCTTCAGTGAGGATGTACGTCTTAGCAATTTCGGTGAAAAAGTGCAAAGTGGATATCTAACTGAAGTAATTTATCGAAATACAGTAGTTTTGTTGCGGCTTTGGTGTACAAGTGGACGAACCATAACAGCTTTCACAAAATTATACTTTGAATATAATAAAAGTTGCAGGTAAGTTAGCGTTAGCGACAAAGTGAGAACGCAAAAAAAAGATTCATCAACGGAGCAGCTTTTTAGCTTGTGTAAAATTGGCATTAACGTCCTCACTGGGACAGAGCCTGCTTCTAGGCAGTGTTCTTATGAGCACTTCCACAGTTTATTAACTAAGAGCTTTCTATGCCAAAGTTGCCATTTTGCTTTCGTATATCGTGTGGCAGGTTACGATGATACTCTATGCCCAGGAAACTCAAGGAAATTTTCCATTACGAAAAGATCCTGGACCGACGGGAATCGAACCCAGACACCTTCAGCATGGCTTTGCATTATAGCCGCGGACTCTAACCACTCGGCTAAGGAAGGCCCCGTACACCTCTTGTGTCCAGAATAGCTTCGATTTTGTGAATCGTACTCAATTTAAGATGAAGCTTGTAAAAGCACACGATAAATAATAAGCACGACAGTATGGTTTTGTACTACTGTTTAGTCATGACAATATCAAAGAAAAAAGCTCTTGAATTTGAACGTTGCATGTTTTGCCTTTCGGAATAATGTAAATTGCAGGTTATTTCATGTGAATCGAATATTCTCCGGGCACCTATCATCCCCCCTATTTCTACGCCAATGGTTCCCGCGCGTTCCAGAATACAGGTGTGGCCATGGCTGGATTGGCAGGAGATGGTGTCAGATTTTAGATTTGGCCTCCGAGAAAGAAGGGATTTGGTCGGTGGACACCTTTTTGGCATTCTTCACCACATCCATCGACAGCGGTCTGCTCGCGATGGTTTCCGTGCGCCAGGAGTGAGAGAAGCCTGGTTTACAGCGATTGATGTCCAGGATCCGCATCCCGCTCGGAACGGGAGCCAATAAATAAGTGGCTTAGAGATGTAAAGGGTGGTTTAACAGGAATTTCCATTTCGAAAAGTGGCTTTCCGCTGACCAGATTGGATTACTTCGCCGAACGATAACACCAGGGAGGGGTTATTTATGGGCGGGATTGTTCGACGAGAATGCAGGAGGTAGTCGATTCAAGATCACGTACCTTGTTCGGGAGCCACTCAAGTTTATAATCTGGAAACAATAAGCCCATAACGGTTCGGCGAGATATCCGAAGCGGATGGGGCTTGCGTGAAAAAATATTCATAACTCGATTTGAACCGCTAGATGAAATGGTGATTCTTGATGAGTAGCAAATCGAATTAAATCAAACTTGGCTACCAACTGACGATAATTATCCTATTCTGTGTTTAGTAATAACGGGTAGTAACGAATGTTTGACTCCATATGAATGATTGGGTTGAACAGACGATAAAGCAGAAACAGGTTGTAAAGAATATCTTGTTGAAATGAAAACAATACAAAATCAATATTCATGTATCTTTTTAATACCGTAAAACGGGGTAACTTTGATAATGCGGGTAACTTTGATAGTGCGAGACCCACAACATACTAAACGAAATAACAAAATTTCTGTAAATCAGTTAAGCAAAATGAATGCAAAAGTAAAAGAGTATTAGTATGACACTTCATGACAAAGCTATTTTCATTGGAATCAAGTACATTTTAGGATTTCTATGCAAATATTAAAAATTTATGAGATTTTAGCATTTTTGAAACGCTCACAAACAATCTGTTCTACGATCACTATTTGATGAAGGCATGATGAGTTCGCCACTTATTCTTGACAGTCTAGTTATCATAGAACTTGAATATGGTCTCAAATCTCTTAGCGAAAAGCATTTTCATAAACTGGGACAATTTTTGTAATCTAAGTCAGAAATTTCCATATAACTTTAAACGCCTAGAGGTATGCAATGCCCTACAAATGTTACGTGATTCATTCAATTTTGTTCGATTTATACACCATTATCAAAGTTACCCCAAAACAGAGAACCGACTTTCGATTTTATGAAAAATTATATATCCAATCTTAATAAATCTTTTGACATTCTATCAACTGCAATCGATAGCTAGGATGCCAGTTACTTGTTTAAAAATATAAATTAAAATTCTTTGAAACAGCATGCATAAATATTCCAGTTTTCTTCGAAAAAACTATCAAAGTTACCCCGTTTTACGGTACATTTTTTTTCAATAATTTCAAACCTTTTGTACGCCCGAGGACCGTTAGCCGTTCTAGAGATATTTTTTCCCCAAATTTAAAAAAAGATGAAACCATTTTTTTTTAGATTTGAGATGATGATCAGTTTCTAAGCTTATACGGTTAATTCCTGTCTGTTCAAAGGATAGTTTCTCTCCCAATATAAAGCTCGAAAAATTGGTGTCACAAATATAAGAAATCAAAAATGTGTCAAAATTTTAGCTTAAGAGTTTCAAAGGCCAAGATATATTTCCATTTATTCAGGCTAAAAATATATTGTAAATTTCAGTTTATTTTCATGCCACATATTGGAGTATCAAAAATAAACTGAAATGTTAACGACAAATCGCTTATTATCCAATCGAAAGCACTTAAATTTACACGATCATGGAACTTTCAAGCATCTTAGTTGAAAAATTAAACGTGATGCAGTAAACAATAGATGATTTGGTTTAGTTTCAACTATCTTCTTCTCTTTACGCTACATTGAAATTTAAATATTTTTATCTGTGTAGAGAATAATTAGTTTTCGAGATATTGGCTGCGTAAGCTGTTTTGAGTAGTGTTTTTGATAAATTCGATTCTGTTAATTGCTTCTGTAGGAGTGAGAGACAGAATTATGATCAATTGTGTCCAGTTTCGTGTAGTGCGGGTGACGGGAAAGTATCGGTCATTTATGCTTTAGCTTTCATTTCAGCTTAAATCTATATTGCTCATTAAAACAAATCCTGCAAACAACCAACTCTTACCCATATCCATACTCCCAGTCAATCTTCTATATCTTGAGATTATGTAGACGATTTTCAAAAGAATAAATATCTAACAGAAATTCAAGTTTTATAAAGAACTTAGCAAAGTAGCACGAATTTTGAAGATGAAATCTGTGTTGGGGTATATTTTAAAGCATCTTCGCAAAACTTCCAGGCTAACAATATGCTCCAATCCTTGTTTTGAACCTTCTTTTGAAACTTTAAACGTTAGCATAACAATTGATTGTAACAAGAACTTCCCGTGCGGCTCCATAGAAGTGTTAGCTTTAATACTAAATAACGTTGCTGATAAAGGGCACACAAAAACACCCAACAGACCAATGGAGAGTGCTCCGATTGAAGAAAAGCTTCTTCTGACTGGAAAGGGAAGGATGGTTTACTGCGTTACACTTACAATGCGTGTAAATGCTGCCGCCGTTAGCGCACGGTTATGAGGCCCACAATAGAACAAATTTTCCTATGGGAAGCGTGCGGGTGGTCATCGGTTTTTCAGTTCTGTCGCCTAAACGGTAAAAGATACCACTTTGGCGTCTATGGACGAAAGTTAGAGTATGGATTGATGAAACAAAAAAATATTTTTTCGAAAATTTTTCATGATACAGACGATAGTTTTTTTCGCTATTTTTTCCGACAATTTTCTCCATGGTGAAAAATTTTCTGGAAATGTTTTTCTTTTTATATTTTTAATAGATTGCTGAGAAATTTCCTTTCGATTTCACTAAAAGACTTTTGTTCTACAATGCATAGTTCAGGATATATGAATTTTTTGAAGTTTAAGGTATATAGGGAATCGCGAAAATTCATCGAGAGTTTTCCGAGAAAATAGGCACTATATTTTTTGAATTTCACTTTTGGTCATGTATGCACGAGATCTACCTCTGGTGAAAATTTCATCCAAATCGGAGAACCTCCGACCCAAACCTGTCCGATAATTTAAAAAAATGCCCAACACACAATTCGTCAATAGCTTAAACAAACAACGTGTTTTTACTACCGGTCACGTTGATATTATTTCTCTATTAGTAAGAAATGAAATTGGTAACACGATAATCTATCGATCAATTTCACCCGAATTTACGGTACCTATGTAGCTCGTGCGCTATTCAGTCCAGATGTTTTGAACCTCCAGGATCTAGTGCCTGGTACTGCTCAATAGTATTTAGCTACAGCTGATCCCACGTAACCGGAATGTTCTAATGATGAATCATCGAGCTTCGAAATTTTCTGGCAAATTTCCCCTTGACACACGAATCTTCTAAAATTTTCTCACAAGTAGTTTGTAACCTTCAAGGATTTCCGGAAGTCCTATTTCCCCGCCGCTTCCCATAATGGAGTTCAAAATCTTCTGCGTGAGTACAGCAAATTCGGAAATACCGACCACGATTGGTGGCATGCTGGCTTCCTCACTTAAACCGAAGCGCTTGAGCTAGAAGCCTGCTAAGATTTGTTGCTCGTATACATAATTTCTAAAGCGATGAGTTCATTGCTCATTAAGATACAATTTTCAATATTTATCCATTCGGCCTTATGATAAAGTGCACATTCAGTAGAAAAGTCCTGTTTTGCTACAATTTAAAAGCCCATTTTACATGATATAGTTATTAACATTCTTGCGAAATTTACACATGATTTAAACAAAGAAACAATATCAATCTCTGTAGACAAAATCATAATTTTAGGTATTTAAGGCCTGAGAAGCCATAATTCAAGCCATCAGCAATCATTAAACATTAAACCAGTTATTTAATCAAATTTTAAGATATATCTATGAAGTGACAGCAAGTGTAATTCAATGTAGATTTTCATGGGTATTGCTTAGATATTGAGAGAAAAAAAATTTGTTTATAAAAATTGGAAAATGATGACGGGTTCCTCTTAAAACTATCGTACCTACCAATTTAATCCATCGCTTTAGTTAACCTTTACAACCCTTCATCGATGGGGTGTACCCCTTATTTCGATGCCAGTATTTATAGTGTCCTAAAAGTTGTACCCCACTAGGATACCAAAACTGCTTCCTTCTGAACGAAAATCAATTTCTCTGCAACGAGCACCCCCAACACATCCCAACCATCAGCGTTAGGGCCGATAAATAGAGATGTTAATTGGCCAAGACTTATAAACCGACGGTCGACGTCGGTGGTTGGTATGTACCTTACAACCCACCTTATGGAGCCATTAGTCCTGTCATCACCCAGGAAGACGCTAAAGGAACGGGACAAAAACCGCAAATTGTGGCTCATGAACTTATAGTTTAGACTGGTGTATATGCATCACTAGAGCAGAAGACCGAGATAGGTAGGTCGGTACGTGCGTTTAACTTTTGCTTTTCGGAAATCTGCTGTGTCAATTGGACTTGATCAGGACTCGTATAGTTTGAAGCAACGTTCAAAGCCACGAGTGGCTTTCATTTCTCCTACCAGCTTCGGTACGAATTGGGTTTGCTACTTCAGTAAGCTCGGCGACGACGTCGACGTAGATTTCGAAACTCTCAAACGAGAACTTTCCACAATTTTGTCCCGGATTAATTCAGAAAACGAATTAAATCTGAATCCTTCGCATTAGGGGAGCCAGAGAGCAAGTTTATGTCGAGTCCCTATTGCTTTCAGGTGATATTATAGTTCTAGGTATAGGCTATGGCTATGGCTACAGCTATGAATATGAAACACGAAACCACGAACAAGAACCGAGCAGTGTCGCACAGCATCATACATCAGAGTCAATTGCAGACAGGGGCTGGCGCGAGCTAGTGATTCAATGAAAACTCGACTTATAAGGCTCATAGCTGTGCTTGCATCCATGTATCAAGCGCAGAACTTTGACGGCGGTGGATTGGAAACGAGGGATAACGTTGACACATAACCGATATCACAGAGTATCAGCGATGGCTGTAGATTCACCCTCTGGCATACGTTCAGCAGTCCTTCAATTTCGGTCCATTGGGAGATTTATACGAGAACCGAACTTGGAACGCAACAAGCGTCAACGTTGGGAAACCCTGGCCAACATAAATGTAATGCGCGTTTTCGGTAGTGACTGTGTGAAATACTATGCAGCAACATCAGCAGCCAAAGCATCTATTGCAAGCAGGCATTAGCTGTATCATTTTGCTCCTATCTCCCAAGCTGGAAGGCTGTTGAAGGGGTGGACTGTTGAAGAGATTTACAGACTTGGTGGTGCTCTGGCACACAACACGAATATATTCTAATATTCTATTTTGATTTTGGAGCACTGCTTTTTGCCACGCCGTCTACCAACCCCGCCGGTCAGGGGGGGTTGTAGATTTGTAGCTTGTAGTAAGATAACCATCACATACGGGGAGTGAAAGGATTTTTTGAATTTATTAATCTGCAGTGCCGTACGCCAAACAGCAGATGAAATTTTCCTCCGAATGGAAGCTCATGAGGGTGAAACATTTCGTGGAAAATTATAACCAGGTTACGCCCCCAACATATTAATAATTGTCGAATGTTTTGAACGACACTGAGAGGAAATTGATGTTTAGATTGTAGTGCTTCGATTGCCGTCTTCTTCTTCTTCTTATTGCTGGCCAACCGACACCTTTTTGGTCTCGGTTGTAGTTTTACGTCCGCCTATTTCTGGTACTAAGCCTAAACACGGACGCTCAGAGAGGCCTCCACACACACCTGAGACCCTACATATCGATACCCGACCGACTGGGGTGAGAGGCAACCACGCTTACCACTACACCACCGACGCCGCTTTACGATTGCCGTCAAACGAGTTGAGGCTGTGGATGCGGAAGATGTGAAGTCCTGGTTGTCAACGAAAGAAAGAGTAATTTGAATTACTTTTCTGTCATATAAGAATTGTTCGTAAAATTCAAACACAAACACAAACACAAACACAAACACAAACACAAACACAAACACAAACACAAACACAAACACAAACACAAACACAACACAAACACAAACCAAACACAAACACAAACACAAACACAAACACAAACACAAACACAAACACAAACACAAACACAAACACAAACACAAACACAAACACAAACACAAACACAAACACAAACACAAACACAAACACAAACACAAAACAACACACAAACACAAACACAAACACAAACACAAACACAAACACAAACACAAACACAAACACAAACACAAACACAAACACAAACACAAACACAAACACAAACACAAACACAAACACAAACACAAACACAAACACAAACACAACACAAACACAAAAACAAACACAAACACAAACACAAACACAAACACAAACACAAACACAAACACAAACACAAACACAAACACAAACACAACACACAAACACAAACACAAACACAAACACAAACACAAACACAAACACAAACACAAACACAAACACAAACACAAACACAAACACAAACACAAACACAAACACAAACACAAACACAACACAAACACAAACACAAACACAAACACAAACACAAACACAAACACAAACACAAACACAAACACAAACACAAACACAAACACCAAACCAACCAAACACAAACACCAAACCAATCCAAATCACAAATCCAATCCAAATCCACAAATCCAATCCAAATCCAATCCAAATCCAATCCAAATCATCCAAATCCAATCCAAATCACCAAATCCAATCCAATCCAAATCCAATCCAAATCCAATCCAAATCCAATCCAAATCCAATCCAAATCCAATCCAAATCCAATCCAAATCCAATCCAAATCCAATCCAAATCCAATCCAAATCCAATCCAAATCCAATCCAAATCCAATCCAAATCCAATCCAAATCCAATCCAAATCCAATCCAAATCCAATCCAAATCCAATCCAAATCCAATCAAAATCCAATCCAAATCCAATCCAAATCCAATCCAAATCCAATCCAAAATCCAATCCAAATCCAATCCAAATCCAATCCAAATCCAATCCAAATCCAATCCAAATCCAATCCAAATCCAATCCAAATCCAATCCAAATCCAATCCAAATCCAATCCAAATCCAATCCAAATCCAATCCAAATCCAATCCAAATCCAATCCAAATCCAATCCAAATCCAATCCAAATCCAATCCAAATCCAATCCAAATCCAATCCCAAATCCAATCCAAATCCAATCCAAATCCAATCCAAATCCAATCCAAAATCCAATCCAAATCCAATCCAAAATCCAATCCCAAATCCAATCCAAATCCAATCCAAATCCAATCCAAATCCATCAAATCCAATCCAAATCCAATCCAAATCCAAATCCCAAATCCAATCCAAATCCAATCCCAAATTCCAATCCAAATCCAATCCAAATCCAATCCCAAAATCCAATCCAAATCCAATCCAAATCCAATCCCAAATCCCAATCCAAATCCCAATCCCAAAATCCAATCCCAAATCCAATCCAAATCCAATCCAAATCCAATCCAAAATCCCAATCCAAATCCAATCCAAATCCAATCCAAATCCACAAATCCAAAAATCCAATCCAAAATCCAATCCAAATCCAATCCAAATCCAATCCAAAAATCCAATCCAAATCCAATCCAAATCCAATCCCAAATCCAATCCAAATCCAATCCAAATCCAATCCAAATCCAATCCAAATCCAATCCAAATCCAATCCAAATCCAATCCAAATCCAATCCAAATCCAATCCAAATCCAATCCAAATCCAATCCAAATCCAATCCAAAATCCAAATCCAAAATCCAATCCAAATCCAATCCAAATCCAATCCAATCCAAATCCAATCCAAATCCAAATCCAAAATCCAATCCAAATCCAATCCAAATCCAATCCAAATCCAATCCAAATCCAATCCAAATCCAATCCAAATCCAATCCAAATCCAATCCAAATCCAATCCCAAATCCAATCCAAATCCAATCCAAATCCAATCCAAATCCAATCCAATCCCAAATCCAATCCCAAATCCAATCCAAATCCCAATCCAAATCCAAATCCAAAATCCAATCCAAATCCCAATCCAAATCCAATCCAAATCCAATCCAAATCCAATCCAAATCCAATCCAAATCCAATCCAAATCCAATCCAAATCCAATCCAAATCCAATCCAAATCCAATCCAAATCCAATCCAAATCCAATCCAAATCCAATCCAAATCCAATCCAAATCCAATCCAAATCCAATCCAAATCCAATCCAAATCCAATCCAAATTCCAATCCAAATCCAATCCAAATCCAATCCAAATCCAATCCAAATCCAATCCAAATCCAATCCAAATCCAATCCAAATCCAATCCAAATCCAATCCAATCCAAATCCAATCCAATCCAATCCAATCCAAATCCAATCCAAATCCAATCCAAAATCCAATCCAAATCCAATCCAAATCCAATCCAAATCCAATCCAAATCCAATCCAAATCCAATCCAAATCCAATCCAAATCCAATCCAAATCCAATCCAAATCCAATCCAAATCCAATCCAAATCCAATCCAAATCCAATCCAAATCCAATCCAAATCCAATCCAAATCCAATCCAAATCCATCCAAATCCAATCCAAATCCAATCCAAATCCAATCCAAATCCAATCCAAATCCAATCCAAATCCAATCCAAATCCAATCCAAATCCAATCCAAATCCAATCCAAATCCAATCCAAATCCAATCCAAATCCAATCCAATCCAATCCAAATCCAATCAATCCAATCCAAATCCAATCCAAATCCAATCCAAATCCAATCCAAATCCAATCCAAATCCAATCCAAATCCAATCCAAATCCAATCCAAATCCAATCCAAATCCAATCCAAATCCAAATCCAATCCAAATCCAATCCAAATCCAATCCAAATCCAATCCAAATCCAATCCAAATCCAATCCAAATCCAATCCAAATCCAATCCAAATCCAATCCAAATCCAATCCAAATCCAATCCAAATCCAATCCAAATCCAATCCAAATCCAATCCAAATCCAATCCAAATCCAATCCAAATCCAATCCAATCCAATCCAAATCCAATCCAAATCCAATCCAAATCCAATCCAAATCCAATCCAAATCCAATCCAAATCCAATCCAAATCCAATCCAAATCCAATCCAAATCCAATCCAAATTTAATCCAAATCCAATCCAAATCCAATCCAAATCCAATCCAAATCCAATCCAAATCCAATCCAAATCCAATCCAAATCCATCCAAATCCAATCCAAATCCAATCCAAATCCAATCCAAATCCAATCCAAATCCTATCCAAATCCAATCCAAATCCAATCCAAATCCAATCCAAATCCAATCCAAATCCAATCCAATCCAATCCAAATCCAATCCAAATCCAATCCAAATCATCATCAGCTGTGAATCCCACTATTCTATAGTAGTTTAAATTATACGCAACGTGCAGTATGTAACTTCCAAAATGAATAGAGTCATAATACGGTATCCTTGTATCAACATTTTCACATGGAAAACCATCCATTACATCATTGCGGAAAATGAAAAACATTGGCCTTGTGGTGTAGCAAACCAGCATCACAAAACAATCCTGAGAAAGAAGCATCTCGCTGGTTGACTCAAAAGCATCGGGGACACACTGGAGCGACAGTCACCCCCTGCAGCGATCCTTGTTGACGTGTTGGTGTCCCCGCCCGCGGTTATGATACATTCCACCAAGCTAGCAAGCACGGAAGCAAGTGCCAACGCGGAATGAAGTGGCACTTTTCCTTTTTCTCGACCCTCGCCGGAAAAATGGCACTGCTTGACTGCTTGCTGGCTTGCAGGCAGTGAAGCGGCGTTTGTTCCAGTTCTAAACCAAGTGACTGGAATAACTGGACTGAAGTGGCAGCCAGTCGCTACCCGGGTAGAAAGGAAATGGCTACCCAACAGCAAGTTGTCTTT
>NW_018735026.1:0-30815 GCF_002204515.2 Aedes aegypti | reverse complement strand
CGTCCGTTTTACAGCGTTCCATTTCACTTTACGTTCCAGAAGCTAAATGAAGTTTGTACCATTTTTAATCTGAACGATGTGCAAATTAGCGGGGTACAAATTAAAAAGTGTTCAGATTAAATGTGGTCAAACCCGGTAGACCCTTCAAAAAAGCATGTTTCGAATTTCTAAAAGTAGGAAAAATGGTTTTTTTCTGCATCAATATATTCGCAATAGTATCATGAAACTTCGGAGTTCATATGAAATATTGTTTAAGATTTTATTTACAAATACTTTCAGTAAAAATTCCATCCGTTTTAACACCGGTTATTTTCTATTATAAAAGACGAAGAAAAAAGAACAAGAATTTTTGTAGTCCTGCATGGACCACTTTAGTTTTTCTGTGAGGTACATTGTTTACAAGTTTCCAAAATTCTACGGTTTAATTCTTGAATTTTACGACAGGAATTTAGTATTTTTTCAAATTAAATTTAAACTGCAATTATTCAAAAAATATTGAGATATTCCTGGAGTAGTTTTTCGAACCAAAAATGAAGAGTGGATTAATGTTAATATATTAAGAATCCTGAGATTACCATTCGGAAAAATGGAGTTATTTCTAGAACCTGAAAGAAAACTTGATGGAGCTCCTGGAGATTTTTTTTAAGACGTTCAAGAATAAATGGCAAAATCTGATGATTTTTTTTTATTTCCAAAATAATCATAAGTGCGGTTAAAAAAATCTCTAGTAAATACTTAGACGAATATTTGGTATTTTTTCCGGAGAATCTTAATAATATAATTCTCTAATAAATCCCTGAATAAATCACTTGAGAAATCTTTAATGGTGGTAAGCTCCATGGCGGTAATACTAGATTTAATCCGGGATTTTCGAAAATCCCGGATTAAATTTAGTACCCCGTTCGGTAAGCACCAAAACCGGTATTAAACGAAAAGAACGCAGCCACGCGAGAATGTGTGCGTATGAGAAAGAGCAGCAAAACAAAGATGAAAAAATGACATTTCTTATCGCTTGTTTGTTTTGTTCCCAAAGTTCGCTAATGGTTTTAAGAATTATTCCCCAAAAATTCCAGCTTTGTCTGCAACAGCAGTTCGAAAATGTTGTGGCGGAAAAAAATTGCGACTCATGACTGTGAAAGAAAAGTGATTTTTCATTTGAAATGTGTGTGTGGTCAAATTACAATTACAATTACGGCGGATGCAAGGAAGTTTCAGCAACAGCAGTTCGTTTTGTCATATGGAGAATACAAACCGAGAGGAGAATAGTTGCTAGAGCTCGAGGTAGAATGACTAGCTCAGGAAACTAATGTGGGCTGCTGGACTCTGGGAACGAACTGCGAGATGCTCTACTACGGCTGATATGCGACGGGTTTGCTAAACACGGCGAATTTGCGGTACGAATGAAGCTTTTGCAGAAGAACATCCGTTATGTGAGCGTGAAAATTATCGGTTCCGGATACAAAATAATATCACTGCACACAGGATCAGTCCTACAAGATAGCACAATGGTCTGGAACAGGCGTTGCAGAATTCGCTCTCATTTGAGTATAAGCCATTTTATGAGACGTTTCGAATCATATGGTTTCCGTTTGTTTACCAGCTTTGAAAGTTTCTGGGGGCCGATTTATTTACGTTTCTTCTAGCGCTACATTTGGAAGAAGCTTATTCAACAATGGCAGTGTAACAAAGTTTTTAATTTTCGCATGTAAAATTGAAATTAGCAGGCAGAGAAGATATTTTTCATTTACAGGTAATATAATACATGTAAACCGAGTATAACCATGCGCTGAAAGAGACGGGGACGTCATCGCCAACAAAAATGTGACCAGCGCCATTCAGATATCAGGCTAGTTTTTTGAACAACAACAATGAGCGGCCCGCCAGAAAACGTCATTCGAACGTCTCGTAAAATGGCTTATGAAGCACGATCAAAGCAAGCAAAGACAAACATCCCATCAGTTGCGGTCCACGATCGTCATTGTATCGCAAAGTGTAACAAGTCTGATAAATGGAAGCAGCGAGCAAGAGCCCCAATGAGAGAGCGATGATAAAATCCATTTTTCTCGCTTGTTTACCGTTGGGGATAGGTGTTTTTCTTTACTGGCACGATAAACAATCCACGAACTTCCAATAACAATAGTGTCCCCCAGGCTTGGAGCATGTTTAGAGCGGTTTTATCATGCACTACTATCCCCCAATCTGATCGAAGTTGTAGCAGTATACGATAAACAGTCTCTCATAATGTGCAGCATGTTATGATAGTTACAGAGAGCGATACGTGAGAGATTCTCTCAATTTTCTCAGGATTCAATCCCTGGTCTGGAATTTCTATCTGCGGTACCAATGACTGTATGATCCGGAAGGATACCTACGCGCTCCACTCGGTGAATGGAAATAAAATAGGGGAAAGTAGGTCAGTTTGGCCACCTTAAGGAAATGTCAACAAAAGTGCTGGAAATGTTATGAAGTTTTCGTTTCAAGAATTTATGCAGTTTTCAAGGGGTGCTCATTCCACCCCATTGGTCGAACCACCCTAACTACCCCAAGGTAAATTATGTAATTATTAGTTGAAAATCGAGCTGGTGGATCATGCACTGTGGTCCCAACTGGATGGTGTTAGAAATACGAAATCATTAATAACGAACTTTTGTTTTTGTTAAATAGCTTTTCTACTCCCTATACATTCAAACCTCCATGGGTCGATATCTAAAGGGACCATCGACTTATGGAAATATCGAGTCATTAAACAGAAAAGCTTTAGAAATCTGTTTGAGAGGACCATCATAATAACCATGAAATTGTGTATGATTCCATGAGTCGATATCGGGTTATGGAATATTGATTCTTGAAGGTTTCACACTATGGGGATTTTTTTTTTTTCGATAATGGACGAGCAGAATTTGTCATTCTCTTGGGACACACGATGGTAAGGGGCGTGCTGTCTTTCGCTTCCTGCCTACACGCAAACAAATTTTGTTGTATAATCTACGAATCCATGGTGGAATTGAGAACTGCACCAACGATTTTCAACCGACTACACAAATTTGTCAAGTTCACTATAATTAGGTAAAATTACTGAGCAGTGCAGTAAATGTGACTATGTCTTTAGTAGCATCCACTGACAAAGCATTGTATTTCTATCCATGACACCCACCGTACAACACAGTGTGGTCAAAAGTATAATACCGAACTTGTCAAATCTAGAATGTTTTCTAGTCATATATACTACGACTCTGGTTAAAGTAACAGAATATATTTTCTTGTGTAGATGTTAACTATGTTTCGGTAGAATTAAACAGATAAATGTAGTCGGTTTGAGAATCGTTGGTGCCGTTCTAATTTTACCATGGATTCAGTCATTTCAACAATAAAATTCATTTCAGTGTACAAATATTTATTTATCAGGTCAGAAACACCATCGGTAGTGCAGATATCCAAGCGTTCAAGCACTGTGGATCAACACATGTGTGCAAAAATATTTTTAAAATGGATAGACGGGGCAATATAAGCACGCTTAGTATAAGGTCGATTTACAACGTTCTTAAACTTAACGTTCTTATTTTGATAAAATTAGTACCCATAGTTATATTAGACATCAATACTTAAACCTCTAAGCATCAAAAGTTTGAAAATGAATAATAGTTTTCAGAATCTGTTGCAGTCTATTCAGATACATATCACATATTCATGTATAAAGAAGTTTGTTTACTCGCAAACACATTGCATTTTGTTCAGTTTAGGAGAGTTTTGTCCGCTCAACTACCGTCAGACAAGTTGTCAGTTTTTGCTTCGAGATAAGATTGGCAACTGCTGGAACAAAACTATTTGTTACTTCCATATCAATTTATTGTTATGCATAATACATACAAAATTCTATTGAAAAAACTTCAGTAAGAAACGTCGCGACCAAAGGGAATAACTCGGTGGTGCCATCTTGAACCGCCTACCCCTACGACAGTATCAGGTTCAGGGCGTTGTCCGACGTCGATGACACAGATTGCATGATAGAGGTTCGAGTAGGTGGCAGTATGGTTCCACTTAAGCCAATGTCTTGAAAAGATCATAAAAACACAAAAACAATTTTATTTTTCCATAAGGTTAATTCTGTAGTTTCTTTAAATACCGTTTTGATCATATTACGGGACAGCTTCATATTCCGGACCACTCTCGTTGTATGGGAAACATTCACACGAAATGTTTCAATTTTCGCCGTCCAAAAGTTCTCATTTTCGAGGTTTGTTTATTAGGTTTTTTCCATAAATATCATTGCAAATTTATAATGCCCAACTACCTTAGACGTCTCTGAAGTGTTTAAACGATTTCAATTGATGATTTGACTGTTCCATTAATGATTATCATGAGCTGTCCGTAATTCGAATCAAAGCATCCGGAATATGAGACAAAAGTGAGGGAGCGTCCGGAATAAGAATCATGAAAAGGCCACACGCTTTGATTTATTTAAAATTATTCAAATTGCGGACGCGTATTCTTTACCCACCATCCGAAAGATAAGGGCTTCCGATGCTCGATAACACTAAAAAATCATACAGAATGATTTATTTTGTATGGTCCAAGCTGGGTTATACTTCACTGAGGCCTTAAGTGTCCGTAATATGAATCAAAACGGTATCTCCTTTCATACCTCCGTTGTTTTTTTTTTTTTTTTTTTTTGTAAAAAAAGGTTACATAGATTTTTTTTTTGTGAGCATTTTCGAAAAACATTATTTATTTTGTGTGTAATTTTACACTGTACGGGGTAAAATGGTTCCCCCTACGGGGAAATAGGAGCCACCATACTAAACCTATTTTTTTATCTTTATTAACGAGATTTTTAGCCCTGGGCTAGTTCATCTCGGGACCAACGACTTTACTTCCCTTCCGAAGGAAGTCGTCACTGAAATTACTAAACCTCATTATTTTAATTGGAAAAAATGTTTCCAAGACATAATGTATGAGAGAGTTTTGTACAAAAACTGGGCAAAAGTCTGATTTGAATCGTGACTTTGTTTGTTTTGCTGACAGTTCAATAAATTACGGTTCCAGGTTCATTTATAAACATTGAAGTTCAAATAAGTTTAAAGAATTAAAAATTCTAGTTTCAATCCAAACCACGTGCGGTTATATGATATTGCAATGAAGCAGCCAAAATGGCATGCATTGACGGTATATTTTCATGACAAGATAGCTTTGACTGGCTATGACCATATTGCCCCAGTTCCTACATGTTTTATATAAGTTCTGTTTTATTCTGATTATTTTTTAGAATTTATACAATTTCGTGCACATCATGCCTATAGATAGTGAAAGAATGAACTGCTGTGAAAAAAATTGAAAATAATAAAGAAAACTTTTTGCAAAGCTTATCTTTACATCCAAAATTTTATACGATTTTCGTTGTAGCATAAACATTTCAGATTTTCATGAATATATGAAGTGATTTTTACACGGTTTTCACAGTGGTGGCTAGTTGAAACATACTTGATGAGGTCCTAAAGTTATCTGGATCCAAATCGGGGTTATAAGCTCAAATGAAGGGTGGCCCATAATGCCCCGTATGACCATACTGCCGCGCCTTCGCCTTCTTCTTCTTGGCATTTTAAGTCCTCACTGGGACAGAGCCTGCTTCTCTGCGTAGTGTTCTTATGAGTACTTCCATAGTTATTAACTGAGAGCTTTCTTTGCCAAAGTTGTCATTTTCGCATTCGTAATATCGTGTGGCACGTTAGATGATACTCTATGCCCAGGGAAGTCAAGAAAATTTCCTTTACGAAAAGATCCTGGACCGACCGGGATTGAACCCAGACACCTTCGACATGGCTTTGCTTTGTAGCCGCGGAATTAACCGCTCGGCCTAAGGAAGGCCTAATTTCACATTTATTATTTGCATACAGTGCCGCAGATCCTTGAAACGTTTTAGAGCTTCGCGTTATGGTATCCACTTTCTGGACGCTTTACTCTTACTTGCTCTTGATTTTTCAGTTCTGCTACTATCAATTTCTGACGGGTTAGGGCCTAAGTGAAAGCATAAAATCTATAACCCTCACCGCTCAGCGAATACTTAACGGATATACATATTTTTGTGTCAATATATTTGTACACATGGCCAGAGGAATTCGGAGTATTCTATTTGATACAAAATGAGCTGTAAACGCTAAGATAGAAAAATGTAATAATATGAAAATAAAATATCCGGAAAATTAAAAAAGTAATATTACTCGAATTTGTCTAAACTGACAGCATTTCGTGAATGGTTGCGTAAAATAAGGTCAACTGTATTGACAAGTCGTACAGAAATATATGATGAGATTGAATTTTGACTAAATCGTTCTCAATCAAGTCCAAAAACTAAAAAATATTCTTTTACCAGTTTTTTTTTTTCAATTTTGCTGCAGATATTTTTGAAGCAACTTTGAAGAATTATGCGTAGACACATCTTTTTAGAATTCACGAAAATATTCGTTCGATGAATTTGAGGACAGCATTAGGGAAAAATCTTTCATGAGGAAATCTCAAGAAATTCCCTAGATTAAAACAAATTCTACCGAAAACAGGAAATATTCGCTAAAAATATTTCTAAAATAAACACAGCAAGACTTGAACTATCCTTGAGAAATTTCTGCCAAAAAATTCAAGCGATGTTTTTTTGGAATTTCTTGGAAGAACGTTTGGAATGATTAATTAGATGAATGTCTAGAAACTTCTTGGAGAAATTCATAAAGCTTTTTTGGATTAATCTTAGGGTAAGTTCCTAATGAAATCCATGCAGGTACTATTCGAGGGTATTCGAGGGTTTCCGGGATATGTTGCCGGAAGAATCACAAAAAAAAATCCGTTGTGTTCTTACAATTATTGTAAAAGTCTCTGGAAGAACTCCTGGACCCGATTCCATAAATCAAGTTGCTGTTTTTTTTGTTCGATTGTTTTAGGTCATTCTACTTCTGGAATAAACAATCTACAATGCCGATCAAATCTAACGGTACAGAGCCTTGTTTTTAGCATAGTGTTCTTTATGATCACTTCCACTGAGAGCCAACCCGGCGATCCTCAGCAGACTGGTAACTAAAATATATATATTGCCCCCGGTTTGTTAGTTTGGATACAAATGTTGTACACTATATACCACTGGCCACACTATTATGGGTCACCTAGTCACTATTATTAGTCGCTCTATTCCACATGTAATTCAAAGGCAAATGACCCATAATAGTGGGTGACCCATGATAGTGTAACTACTGTAAATGAAAAACATGCGGCCCTATTGCGCCCGCCGATACCTTGTCGGTTTCGGCGACGGCAGCGCAAAGGTCTATGCCTAAAGTTCCCTCGGAAATGGTTTTCACGGTCCAATCCTCATGTTTGGAGTATCCATGGATCCGGTTTGACGAATTTCCTTCAGCTAAAGGGGGTCAACCACAGGGAAATGCTTATGTGCATTATTGACCATCCACTGTTTGTGCGAGCTCGCGGATCGAAGAGTGTGGTGGTTTAAAAAAAATATCCACCGCGAAGCACCATTGCGAGTCAGAAACAGCGTACCACAATCATTTGGTGCAGTCCGATTTCTCCACTAGTTGGTTCCTGGGTTGTTCTCTCAATTCAAAATCACATCTTTTAAACAATCCGACAAGATAATTTAGGGATTGCTCATTAAAATTCACTATATACTGGATTATATCCTACGCCAACAGAAAAACCCAAGAAAAAATCACAACACGAATGTTTTTGATTTTCCTCTTTTGACGTTTTCTACGCGAATGCAGTAGTGTGCGTGTAGGCAAATTTAAAGCACGCAGCCTGTATTTGGAAAATCTCGGATTATCTTTAGTACGCCAAAATCGGCGCACTAAAGTTAATACCGGGATTAAAATCGAAGATAATACCGTTCGATGCTTAGCAAAATCGAGGATAATACACGATTGCCGTATTAACCTCGATGGAGCTTACCACCATAAGTGTTTTTGCGGAAGAGTTTTTGAAAGAACAGTTGAACTATTTCGCAAGGAACTTTGTAGGAAAAATAGAATTCTTTAAACATTTCTTAGTTACCGTAATTCGGGGTGTAGTTGATCAGTGGGGAGAAGTTGATTATTCACGTACCCACATCTATAAATTGTCAAGAGAGCTATGATTCGATTTCAATTAGCACGATTTATGTGGCGTCGTACTACCTGATGGATGCTCTTGATGATCCTAAATTCTGTTTGACAATCAAGATAATTATACCATGGCAAAACAGACTTTTTAGGAAATGTTTGATGAACTGTTGAAGGGTTCTTCTCCAAACAATCGATTATTGACAAGGCTAGTCAAATACACTATTTAAATAAACTATTTTCATACATTCCAGATATGTTCTGTGCATCCAGTTTTGAATTTGCATTGTAAATAAACAATCATTTTCTGAGTAAAATATATATTTTTTTGTGCGTGAGTTGCTAATTTCAAAGAAAATTGCATAACTTTAGGCGTTTAATTTGGTGTATTCTGTAATTTACAACATAAAAATTTAAAATTGACCGATATATCATTACGTTTGTGATTTTTGAGACTTGATCCAGATTAAGTGATCCCAAATTTAGTGAAGAGCATATATTTATCTTAGAAACTTATCGCAATAGTTGATCAACTTCACCCCCGGAATCAAAACCTCCACTTTTTGATTATTTTAAAATATTTTTGTTATGAGGAGAACATTTCGTCGAAACTAGGTTTGTGCAATTCGATTGATATCCAACTAGTACATGTTTTTGAAAATATTTGGATGATAACACATGCATTCTATTAGGAGTTACAGAACAGAACAGAACTACACTTTTTTCTTTAATTTAGGGAAGGGATTATTAGAGTATGTCTAAGAGAAAAAACTACTAATTGAACTTAAACACTTCACTTTCTGCAAAAAATAAAATACTAAAATCACTAGTAAGGCGAGCATATACCTTGCTCGACACTGAAGACGTCTGAAAGTCGCAGTCGAAATAGGCCTATCTGTCAAGATAAGCAACATATTAGAGTTTAAAGGTATTTGCTCGCCTCTCACTAGTAATTTAAGTATTTTATTTTTTGCAAGAAGTAAAATGTTCAAGTAGTTTTGATCAGTTGGGGCCCAGATAGCCGTAACGGTAAACGCGTAACTATTCAGCATGACCAAGCTGAGGGTCGTGGGTTCGAATCCCACCGGTCGAGGATCTTTTCGGGTTGGAAATTTTCTCGACTTCCCAGGGCATAGAGTATCTTCATACCTGCCACACAATATACACATGCAAAAATGGTCATTGGCATAGTTAAGCTCTCAGTTAATAACTATGGAAGTGCTCATAAGAACACTAAGCTGAGGAGCAGGCTCTGTCCCAGTGTGGACGTAACGCCAGAAAGAAGAAGAAAATGTTAAAGTTCAATTAGTAGATTTTTTTCCTCTTATTTCTTAGTTAGGCATTTTTGAAAAAAAAATATTACAAAATATTTTCTAGACAGTTTTGAAGAATACGGCATGTTGCTTCTTGATTTTAGAGAAATCTAAAAAATAATTAAGTATAAAAAATGCAGATATATCTGCGGAGAACTTTTTTGAGAAATTATGAATAACATTTTCCCAATTGATTTTTTTTTGATTGCTCATGAAATTATTGTGGAATATTACGAGAATTTTTTGGAGTAACACCAATTTTTTTTTTAGGGAATCTGGATAATTTTTGCTACCTGTTTTTTTTTAAACAATCCTGTAGAGAAACTTTAGGAAGAATTTCATAACAAAAGCTGTACAAATTGTTGACGAACTCTCTGAAGAATTTGTTGAATAAATTCTAGCTTGGTGATCTTGAAGACGTTTTTAGGTAAGACTCCTAGAGTTTTTTGTACTATTTTTTGGGGAATCCTCAGTTATTCCTGAAAATCTTATACAAATTTTAATGAACAACACTGGAGGACACTTTAAACTAACAATTGAAATTTATATGTAATAAGTACGTAGAGAACCTTCCAGGAGAAATAATTTGAAGAATTCTAAAGCATTCTCTGGCGGAAATCTTCATGAGATTTTTAAGTAATTCAATAGAGATTTTTCGAGAAATTTTCTGGTGAGATCAGTAAGTCTGGGAATGCTGTTCCAAATGAATCCCAAGAAGAACACAGTGAGTTTTTGAAGAAATCACTGAAAAGTACGAAAACAATCATGAAGAAATTCCCGTAGGAATTCTCAGAGGAATCTCTTTAAAGAACATGGTTGAACCTGAAAAAAATCGTGGAAAAATGACAAAGGACATTCCTTGTGAGTTTTTTTTTTTTTTGCTAGAAGCATTTAAGTGAAGAAGAGTGAGTCTTTTCCGTAGCGAAAATTGAAATTTACAAATGTGACTGATGTTCTGCGAAATGAGACAAAATAACAAACAATTAAAATTAATACAAATCTGTTAAAACAACGACATTTGTGAGAATCTTAATTATTGCGACCGGCGCAAGCTGGGAAGCAATAGCACACGCGCTTCACCGCCTCAAGGTACCGGTGCAGTTGTGTAAGCTTCTGGAAAGCTATTTTGATGGCAGGATTCTACTGTATGACACAGAGGAGGGGCAGAAAAGCGTTCGAATTACCGCGGGAGTACCTCAAGGTTCAATCCTGGGCCCGCTGTTATGGAATGCGATGTACGATGACGTACTGAGGCTGCCCCTTCCGACGGGTGTTAAGATTGTTGGCTTCGCCGACGATATCACCCTAGTGGTCTATGGTGAATCGATGGAGGAAGTAGAGTTGACAGCAGCGCACTCTATTTCCCTGGTTGAGGAATGGATGAAGTCTAGGAAACTAGGACTGGCCCGTCACAAGACTGAGGTGGTGGTGGTCAACAACCGCAGGTCCGAGCAACGGGCGCTTATCTCGGTAGGTGATTGCACCATAGAGTCCAAGCGATCCCTTAGGCATCTTGGGGTAATGATCGATGACAAGCTGAGCTTCGCTAACCACGTTGAATATCCCTGTAAAAGGGCATCTACGGCTATAGCGGCGCTTTCGAGGATGATGTCTAACAGCTCTGCTGTAATTGCCAGCAAACGCAAGCTGCTGGCAAGCGTGGCGCTATCCATACTAAGGTATGGAGGACCAATCTGGTCAAAAGCGCTTAGAACGAACAGAAACCTAAAGCGGTTGGAAAGCACGTACAGGATAATGTGCTTAAGAGTAGCAAGTGCATACCGGACGGTATCTAAAGAGGCCGTGTGCATCATAGCCGGGATGACGCCCATCGGGCTCATCATCAAGGAAGATGTTCAATGCTTCAACCAAAGGGGTACCAGAGGAGTCCGCGACACGTGTAAAGAGGAAACGCTCAGAAGCTGGCAGCAGGAATGGGATAACTCCACTAAGGGTAGATGGACCCATCGACTAATACCAAATGTGTCAGATTGGTATGGTAGAAGCCATGGGGAAGTGAACTTCCACCTGACGCAGTTTCTGTCTGGACATGGTTGCTATAGACAGTACCTGCATAGGTTCGGGCACTCAGAATCTCCTGCGTGCCCCAATTGTGCTGGTGTAGAGGAAACAGCGGAGCATGTCGTGTTCGATTGCCCCCGTTTCATTGTTGTGAGAGGTCGCATGCTCACTACATGCGGAGGGGACACGTCCCCCGACAATATTATAGAGAGAATGTGTGCGGATGCCGAGTGCTGGAATGCAGTAACTACGGCTGTCACTCACATTATGTTTAGAATTGCAGCGTCTATGGCGCGCCGACCAAGAGTTGGCTGCAGAGGATTAGCCCTGCCGAGGCTGGTTTCTTGTAACATTGTTTAAGTCGGCTAGGAGAAGCAGTTGGCCTAGGCTACTTCTGCTACACGTGTTGTGCTATATGCACTGGTCCCTTCCCGAAGAAATACCGTAAGGTGGTTCCGGGGAGATGAGGGTCTGAGTCCAAGGGTCATGTCGATGCACTGTTCACCACTTGAGCAATTCTAAATGAATTGCTCATGCACAGTGCATAGGCTGGTTTTAGCGGGTCGTCGTTGGTGCGTCATCCCCGCATTCCCTGAGTTATCTTCTCAGGGGATCTGTTTGCAGATTTCCCCCTTGTAAAAAACAAAAAAAAAATTATTGCGACCGACATTGCTTCTATATAACAAGTATTTACCATGCCCTCCCTAGACCCCCTCCAGAAAAAAATCCGAGCTACGCCAATGCAGTGGAGCTTCAATTATTCCGCCTAAGCGTCTCCTTCAGGTGTTGCTGGATCCATAGCCTATTGAAATACACAGAAAAGGCTTCCATGCACCATGTTCAAGATACTGATAAGACCGGTAGCCCTTCACCGGCATGAGACGTGGACCAATGCTCGAAAAGCGCTAGGAGTTTTTGAACGACGTGTGCTTAGGACAATCTCTGGAGGAGTATGTGAGAACGGCGTATGGAGGAGAAGAATGAACCACGAGCTTGCGCAACTCTACGGTGAACTCAGTATCCAGAAAGTCACCAAAGCTGAAAGGGTACAATGGGCGGGGCACGTTGCAAGAATGCCGGACAGCGATCCAGCAAAAATGGATCTTGGAAAATGAGAAGATCTTAGAAGTGTGGGACGATCGATAACTGAAGCCATGCAGCTAATGACCGAGTTTATTGGCGTAACATTGTGGCGCAGGTCATGTCTTGAAGAACGAAGGGCCATCAAAAGTACAGTACACAACTCTGAACCTTATGATTAAATCAATGATCAAATTTTATTCATTTCTTGTATTCCGCGGTTTTCGTTTTTACTCATCAATTTATTTACCTCGAGTACCACCTGCTTGGCTGCCAAAAAAATCGTGCCGAAAACTACTAACATTTCTTATATGATTAAACATTGTTGATGAAAACAAGCACGCTGACATCTTGGTATTATTTTGACAATCTATTTTGCCTTTCTGGCAAATTTCTCAGCATTATATGTTTATGTAGAGCTGACAAGTAATCAATTATCAATTATAATATAAATTCTAATTTATAATGATAACATTATATTTTATTGGTAAAACTGGCAGCACGCCTAAAACTACTTCCTTCAAACATAAGGAAACACTCTGAGAAAACATTCTACGGAGTTCTCCCTTCGTTAGGCGTTTTTGCTGCTCCTCTGCTCTCTTCTTTGAAGGTAGAGAGCGGAGACTGGTCGAAGAGTGAGAGCAAAATACATTTCTCTGGAAACCTAATGCAAAGCAAAGAACAACAAATCAAAGACGTGAGCAGTTGACACCACCACATAGGCAATAAGATTCATCAATATTTTACATCCAAAGCTCAAGATTCTGATTGCATAAATTGTTGACATTTCGATTGGAGACACCGTATTTCTTACTATTCAAATAGAAATCAGTCTCTTTCCCATCCTACACAGATTGTCATTCAACTTTTATATGAATGATTATACCATTGACGCCATCCGTACCAAAAAAAAAAAGTTGACAGCTCTCACCACCCGTATTGACGTCTTTCGAACTCGAAAATGCATATGCCCCTCTCTGCCCCGGAGCCCGCTCGTCATTGAACAGCGTAATGTTTGTCAACATCGGTCGATGCGGTGTGCTTTGCATGCTCATTCTCAAAACAGCTCGGATGGCTTGCTTCTGAATAAACGCACACATTGAAGATAAAGGGCGGGTAGCAGAGCTAGTGTTGGCACCAATACTTCACTGAAGAGAGCACTGTGGGAAGAAGCAAATGGAATGGTTGCTGACGTCAGAGGCGATTCTCACGTGAGCAGGGAAGGAATGGCTCTTTTGAGAGAATTTGATTGTTACAAGTACTCGAATCGTAGTACTCGAATACTGCTTTGTCTAGCTTTTGGTAGATGGCAGCACTGTATGGCAAAAGTTGATTGCACAGAGCTGGTCATAGATGTCAATTTCTCTAGCAAAATTGTATGCAATGCGGATTAGTTATGTGATTGGTGATCGTTTTTCGATACTTAGAGCGATCAATGGTGATCTATCGGATAAGGGAGGGAAAGAGTGAAGTTCCAGTGCTCCTATCGCTTCATTCGTACCAGTTTCGGTGTTTTTGTACCTCCTCTTTTCACACATTCTTCGCAAATAATAATCAACAAGCCATTCAGTTAGGCGCCATTGTCGCACACCGCTGTAGATGATCGATCGAACCGCCTCAACCGACGAAGACTCATCGTCAGCTAGGTTCAGTTTCTTCGACAACCGCCGCGGAGTTTACACGAGCTTTATTTTTGACTGAGTCCGGTTTTGCTTTCGGACGACCGATTTTGCAAGTCCACAACCCAGCTGATTGTAAGTGTCTTCGTTGAAGGCTTTACGTGAAGGTCATCTCCGGTTAAGGCGATATTTCTTCGGAGAGAAAAATCTAGGTTATCACGTGGTTGGATGGTGAAGTGTTAATTACTTTCACTGAATTTCAGACTGGATGACAGAGGTGTGAATCGAAACAGGCATCAGTTGAAGTTTTTCGATGAATTAGAGGCATTCTTAGCCGGAATCCAGTCCATCATGACGTCGATCAAGTTGATCAGGCTGACGGCGATCGTGCTGTTGGCGTTTGCTGTGTTCACAGGTAAGCCGGTTTTCTATGGGATTAAGAAGTGGCAGATAATGATCGGACGTATCGTGAGAATGATAAATCGGAGAACGGGAAGAGAGGGGAACCGTTGAACCGATAACTTGAAATCTACAATTCTGGAATGGATTACGGAAATCGACGAGCTGATAATTGGATGGAACTTATTATTTTTGCACATCGGGCTTCATCACGTCGTAGTCAAGGACTTCGTCCATTACCCGAAGCGGACGAAATGATCTCATCACCTGTGAGATCATACCTTACTTATTTATTTCGCATTAGAGGCGAACTGTACCCATTGGAACGAAATTGATTCAATTAGAGCTCGTTTAACATGGAAATTGAAGGCGCCTGTGTGGCCAGAAAACGAATCAATAGTAATCAAACGATTTTCTGGCGAACCATGTGAGCGGTTATTCTTTGAAATGGAGCAATCGCCAGTGCACGTTCTGATAATTATATAACCTTAGTGAAATGGGCAATTCTTCCTGACCTTTCTTATCATTACATTCAAAGATCAGTGTGAATGCAAATCCAGAAGAGTGTCAAAATAAACGTAATACAAATAAAGATGGACGACTCGCTCACGAATGATTTCATAAGGACGGCTCTCGAAAACGAGTGACTGAATCACGATTCCATCTTATTAAGCTACGATTTCCTAAAAAGCGATTCTTGAAAATGTTTTGTTTATTTGCTGTTCCCATTCAAAAGTTTACAAGCGGGTGGAAAAAGCTGAGAAAGGTCATAATTTGTTGTTCTGATGTGAATTACTGACGATTATAATCAGCTACCGTTTTGTTGGAGATAAGAGACGAAAGATAATAAATAATACTACAAAATAGTGTGAAGAAGTATTCAACAATATCTTGTTAAAATTTTGAAAATATCAAAACAATAACAGTCAAGTTCAACGATTGGCCAACATATTAATACCAAAACAATTATCTGAAAGATGATGAAGAATAACAAAGTAAAATGTCGACCCATGACCTTCAGAATTTAAACGAAGATGCTCACTAGACTGATGCATATTTTAGAAGTTTTTGCTCCCTATGCTTAAAAAATGTGACCACCATGTATCACAGCTGGAAGATTAAGGAAATATGAACAGAAATTTCAACTTATTTGAAAACCTGGATCTAAACTCAAAAGAGAGTCCAAACTCTTTGTTTACCGTTATGAGTGACTGGATGAAGCATGTTGGGGGAGTTGCTATCTGGGAGGGAGGCACAGATACTACACACGAAATATGACACAACACTTTTCCAAATTGCAAGATAATTTCCGTCCATTCTTTAAGATCTGGGCTCACCAGTGACAGTTCGTGACAGCAGAATCTCGGCTCACTATGACGTACATAAATTTTGTATCGGTTTCTCCCTCCCAGGTTGCTATCATTATCATAGGAGTATTAAAACATTGACTTTTTTAGTCATTTGAAACCAAAGTTATGAAACTTTAGGTGTTTCTGTTGGAAACACAGCTTATTAAATATACTTTCATAGCTGCCTATTTGCCTTTTCAATGCAATGGGGTCATGGAATAATTCTCAAAGTAATTCCATCGGCAGAATTTTATTTGATGAGTGCTCTTTAGGATATTTCTCAATTGAATACCCTGATAGCCCTACATGTTTTTCCTCTTCTAGAAATCCTTCTACGATTGATTTGGTCTGAACCGACTCTAGCCATCTTTGTAGCCAACTGATTACTCATGCTGATTTTGATTCTGATCATGTCCCTTTTACATTTCAAATATCCCATGAATCGATCCTCAATCCTATCAGCTCCACTTTCAATTATTTTCGATCCGACCCGAATATATATGAAACATATATTGACTCTAATCTTGATGTTACATTTCTTTACAAAACAAAACTTGATATTGAAAATGCTCTTGAAACTTGAACAAATTCCATTATTGAAGCCAGGAGCATTGCAATTCCAAAATCAAAAATTTGATCCGTGATTATGATGATGATTTTAGACTCTTGATCCACCTTAAAAACGTGAGAGAAGGCAATTTCAACGCACTCGCGTCCTGCTATGAAAATTATTATGGCAGAATTTGCAGAAAGAAATCAAGAAACGTTTTGCACAAATTAAGAAACTAAAATTTTGAGAGAAGATTTCTGAATCGGACCCTGGCTTTAAGCCCTTTTGAAAATTCTCTCCCTTGGTTATGCGACCTTGCCGCGATGGGAGGGCATAATCCATTAGACCATATGATGGAAACCAAAGGCGTAACCTGTAGTGGTGGTATCACATTTTGGCATTTTTTGCTTAAATCCGCGTCATATTCATATGGAGTAGACGCAATAATATCTCGGATGTGATCCAACGGACATTCTGCGTCATTGATAGAATTGATGCCCATTTCAAAATAATTAATCTATTCGAAGTGGACATTAATACTATTGGTGACGTTCAGTTTGCCTTTTGCTAACCAGAATAATCCGTATCCACTCTTACTATTAGCTAGCTAGATACATCGTTGTCATATACGACATAGGGAATACTTAGGAACTCTTAGGAAACTGATTAGTAGATTCACTGAGTAGAAATAAGTGGCAACAATCTTATTTTAATATGGTTTTTACATTGCCATAAGAAGAAATACCTCTTTTGTAACAAGCGGTATAAATAATCTAATTCCAGCTTCATTTTCGCAAAATTTACAAGTAGAAAGTAGGCGTTGTGAAGCATTGCATTTGCCACCGAAAAGTGAATCTTGTAGGAGACTGTAATAACTTTACTCTTCAATATTCACCATGAAAATGGACTATGGAAAGTAAGACGCTGAGATCGATCCTTAGGGTACACTTGATAGTTTCGAAATATTGTTGAACAGACAAGGAAAGCGACTTTTTTCTTTAAGGATATATGAACGTAATGACAATAAATACTTTTAACAACAAAAAATTAAATTAACTAGAAACTACTACTAAACAGCCTTATTTTGTTAAGACTTGATGACAATTGACATTTAAGACTCTAATCTAACGTAAAAGACAGGAGTAATCAGAATAGCACTTGAATAACAAATTATGCAAAACCATTTCGACTAGACAGTATTAGTAATGACACTACTACACTACTATTTCAAATAAAATTCTGATGGAGCTGCTGATTTTCACAATGCTTCCTTTTCTCAGAAGCAAGAGAATATGGGTACTTTTCAAAAACTACCACGGTCACAATACTAATAAAAAAGCAGTGTTCATGTGGGCGCCATTGCCTAGTCCGTCTGAGTATTGGTCCTGGGTAGAGGGAAACTTGGCAAAAGCCAGACCGAGGGTTCAGCCTTGACAAGTTCAGGCAGCTCCAACTGAATACCATACAAAAAAAAAAAAAGATTTCTGAATCGGACCCTGGCTTTAAACCCTTTTGAAAATTATCTAAAATTTTGAAAAAACCTCTGAAGCCAATACCGGCATTGAAAGAGGAAAACAAATTATTACTAACTTATTGTGAAAAAGCTCAAAAACTTGGTATGCAGTTTGAAAGCGCGCACAATTTTAATTTAGGACTTACGAGTCCAATTGAAAATCAAGTTACTCAGGACTTCGAAAATATTCTCAATCAAGAGAACGTTTTTCGAAAATGCCTGTGAGACTGATTTGGAAGAAGTGAGAACTATAATTAAAAAATTCAAAAATATGAAAACTCCTGGCGATGATGGAATTTTCTACATCCTCTTAAAGAAACTTCCAGAAAGTAGCTTATCATTTTTAGTTGATATATTTAACAAATGTTTTCAATTAGCATATTTTCCTGACAAATGGAAAAATGCTAAGGTTGTTTCCAATTTAAAACCAGACAAAACTCCTGCAGAAGCTTCTAGCAATCGTCCAATCTGTTTGCTTTCCTCCATCAGTAAACTTTTTGAAAAGGTCATTTTGAACAGAATGATGGCCCACATCAACGAAAACTTAATTTTTGCCAATGAACATTTCGGTTTCCACCATGGACATTCGACCAATCATCAACTTTTACGTGTGATAAATTTGATCCGTTCCAACAAATCTGAAGGCTATTCTACTGGTCTTGCTCTTCTAGACATAGAAAAAGCATTCGACAGTGTTTGGCATGAAGGTTTATTGTAAAATAAGAAAACTTTAATTTTCCAACATACATTGTTAGAATAATTCAAAGTTATCTGTCAAATCGTACACTTCAGTTTAATTATCAGAACTCCAGATCTGAAAGATTTCCTGTAAGAGCTGGTATTCCTCAAGCATTTTGGGACCAATGTTATACAGGTATGGTCCATGAAAAATGCGAAATTGTTTGAACGTGAATATAGCATCCATAGGCGTTATTTTCATTGTTTTTTGATTTTTTTTTTAACACGTTTATTTAGCACACTTACAAAAATTTACATTACTAGTACAGATTTAAAATAAAATCGAGAGCTTCTACTGTCATAGGGTTGTTAGCTTCTAAATAAAATTTATGTATGTTACAAACATTTTTAGAGCCTTTTTCTTATTGTTTCTGGTAGCACCTTCCATCACTGGCATTTGAAGATCCTTAAAGCTAACATTCCTCCCGATTGTTGTTTCCAACTTCAGGCGAACGTGATTCCAGAGATGCCTTATTTGAGGACACAAGGAAAATTTGTGTTCCAAATCCTCAGCGATGTTCAGGCAGTTTTGACATGATTCACTATCTAAACCGGTTTTGTCTGTACAGCAACGTTGCATGTGGTATTTTCCTGTTGACTAGCAGATAGTAAACGGAGCGTTCTGCCGCTGTAAGCTCTCGATCTCTTATATTATTCCAAACTTTTCTCCATTGCACGTTCGGATGATCTACCATTACCTTCGGCGTTTGCAATTTTTCTCGGAAGAAGTTATGTAGTGTAGAAGCTGTGGGAGTGGCCTTCAGCTGATTTGGCAAATATGGTACGATTTTTCCAATGTACTTCAAGCACCAGGTATGCTGATGGGATACCTGCTAGATTTGGAGGATTTGACAGGTATTCACTAAAGGTTGTGCAAAGGGCGTGTAGTCAAGAGTTTTCACAAATCTATTGATAAGTAGAGATTTGCACTTATGCATCGGGAGATGAAGATTTAGTCCTCCTTTGTTAGTTTCCAGTGCCAGTTGCTCCATAGGCACTCGAGTTGGATATCGTTCCCATATAAAGGTTCCTATTAGTGAAGTCATTCTGGCTGTGACCGAGTTTGGAATGGAGAAAATGGAAGCTATGTACCACAAACGAGACGTAACGAAAGTATTTAATGCGACAATTTTCTGCTGGAGGCAAAGATTTCGCGGCTTAAACAGCCACATAAGACGAGAAGTTTTCCGAATCACGTCATTCCAGTTGAAGTCAATGGTTTGTTTCAGCCCGTTGAAGAAAGTTACTCCCAAGATTTTCACGGAATCTTGAAAGTTTAGCCACGTAGGTCTCCTTTCGTCGTTTTGGGTCCAATCTGCACTGCAAAGGTTTTGTCCACGTTAAGTACTGCTCCCTGAATATCCTTCGAAGTGCCGGGAATGCAAGGCGTACAGCTTCAAGCTTGGCGTCTTCCACAATAATCACCGAAATGTCGTCCGCATATGCCCACAACTAGCTCCAGGGGATCGTTACAGATGGATACAAGTTTTTCAAGGAGGGGATGAAGGTATAAACACGAAAAGGTGCATACTTTAGCGGATCACCCTGTCGTACAGATCTTTGGATAGGGAATGAGGGAGAGAGATTTCCATTTAAGAGCAGACGCGAAGGCGGAAACCGACATATTTTTTTCTAAAAGCGACACAAATCTAGGGTTAAAGCGGAATTTTCGTAGCACATCGAAAAGGAAATCGTGGTTGACCCGATCAAAGGCGTGGTCAAGATCGAAAGAAATTAGTTTACCTCGCTTGCGTTTATGATTCAATTCAACTATTCGATCTTTTATTGCGTTCACAGCCTCAAAAATGTTTCTCTTTGCATTTGAGCACTTTTGTGAGGCATTTAGTAGATTATTTTCTACTATGACCTTCTCTAGACGTTGTTTTAAAATACGAGTCAAAAGTTTATAGTCGAAATTCAACAAACTAATTGGACGGTATCCTTTAATAGTTTTGTCTTCAGACTTTTTCTTACACAAAACTATTACGCCTTCCGCAATTTTCTCTGGTATATTTCCAGATAATAATTCATTAAGAATGAGATTGAGCTGGGCATGAATGATATCGAACGCTTTCATATAAAATTCTTTTGGAATCCCATCATTTCCTGGAGATTTCCTCGATGCACTAGACTTAATGGCAAAAAATATTTCAGCAGTTGTAATTTCATTCATCAAATGTTCATTTGACACTGAATTTTCGTCAATAATTCTTTGAATTGATAGGTCGGTACGATTTTCGACCACCTCCCTCGAATACAAAGACTTGAAAAAGTCCGACAATGTGATTTTTCAACTGACCTAGGCTCATTCAAAAGCTGGTTGTTGTATTCAATGGAACGTACTGTATTATTCTTTTTTTTTCTTTGTTCTGTCGCCTAGCTGATAGATTGAAATATTTTCACCACATATAAATTTATCATTACATACGCTCGTACGCTTCGAAAAGCTGACTTTGCAGTGAGAGCATTTGTGCTTTTACTTTGTTCACCTCTACAATTTTCTTCTGGATTACCATATACTCTTTCATATGCATTTCTAAGTTTCCTGTACAAATGTTCATTTTTCGAAATGGAAATTTCTGAACTTTTCGTTCGTTTTCCAACGGAAGAAACTGCAAATTTTCGGTTTGGCGAAATCACACCACCAAGCCGTCCAAGTTGTGAAATTTCTTTTGTGACGTAACCATATATTCCACTTCCGACCGAACTCTTCTAATTCTCTTCTGTAAGGACATGTGCGCGCATGGACCAAAACCCTTTCCATGTGGTTTCCAAGATTTGGTAAACCACAACGAATTTTCAACGATTTATGATCCGAGAAAGAGTTAGCTAAATATTCTGCACTGCGCAAATGTGGGGGATAATGATTCCGAAATATAAACACGATTCAAGTCTTCGAGCAGTGTTTGCACGAATGTAGCTATACACAATTTCATTATTGTGCAAGACTTCCCAAGCATCCGAGAGTGACAAACTATTCACAATGTTCTGAAGAGACTGACTGAAATTACTTGACCCAGTTGAATCTTTGCATTTGATAACACAGTTGAAATCTCCACCAACAATTAGGTGTTCAGCTGAGTTTTGCAAATAGAATGGAAGACTTCTTTTGAACATGTTTTCTCGAGCGACACTACAGTTGGAACCCGACGGTGCATAACAATTGCATACTGTGACCGAATTCCCAACTTTCACTGTGATAATACGAGAATCTAAGCTACGCTGTACATTTGAAAACGGAATGTGTGATTTTAAGGCAATTGCCGTGCCTCGTTTATGTTCATCCACATTCGTTATCACGTTATATCCGGGAATACACAATCTAGAGTTCTCGACCTCTTGTAGTAGAACTATATCATATTCGAGAAGACGGACAAACGCACAGAGAGAGTTGATTTTGTTTTGACTTGATATTGCGTTCGTATTAATAGATCCAATATTATAACTGATAATGGGGTTGTTCATTTGTAGTGTTGTTATTGAATCATTTTAGCCTTAACATGATTAGTGAGTGGGGGACCGACATACGCCGCGGTCTACTCGGGGTTAGTACTGGACAAGTACATTAGGATCTGGATTTGGATATGGGCAGGATTGTTATTTTCGTGTGTCCATGACATCGGAGACTGCGACAAACGGTGGACTTACACCCCTAAGCTTTCTCGAACGACCTTTCGCACGTTTTACCTTTTTGAACATGTTTTCCGTTGATGACTCACCACTTTCGCTTTCAGAAATCTCAATAGGGATATGGCGCAGGGAAGTTGGATTGTTTGGTTTTTTAAAGTCACACACTGTACCAGAGCTAGTTGCGGCATCAGACAATAGCTGCTGTTCACTCGGTGCGGCTACCGCTGCCACCTCCATCTCACCCGTTTCGCATTCTTCTGTTGTAACTTGGTCCATCGGCGTTTCCAGATTCACACAAACGTGCGTCGCAGTTGTTTCTGTAGATTGTTCCTTCTGCATTGGCGGGATGCTCACGGCATTATTATTGTTAGACTGTGTGTCGGTGGAGTTGTCAGCTCCACTGCGTCTCTCTTGCTCGTTCAGGGCATTCAGATTTGTTAGAGCAAATTGCGGTAACAAATTTGAAGATGGAACGCTTGTACTGCTCAGCACACGTGCTCAGCTAGCAGTCGGAGTGGCTTGAGATTTCTTGAGTCTTTCATTTAGATCGACCTTTTGACCTAAAAGTTTCTTATTTTGTACGCAAGTACTGCCAGGATGAGACAGTTCCGTACAGTGCTTACACGTCTGGGGCTGATTTCTGTAACTGATAAGAGTCTGTTCGCCTTGAATTGTGACGAAAGATTTTATGTGCCGCCGAAGGATCATTTTGGCAACCCTTACGCCAGACGACACACCTTTGAACGCAAAGTTTGGTCCCCATACCATTTCGCGGATGCTTACCACCTCCCCAAACTGCTTAAGAAATGTTTCGATTTCTACGTTACTAACGTTTTCTGACAAGTCGTGCAGCTTTACCTCGACCCCGCCGTCATCCATCGTCAACCGTACCTTGACACTTTTGCCATTTACTACCAGCTCATGCTTCTCGTTGTGTTGCTCTACGGCCGCTTGGGCAGTTTGCAAGTCGATAGACTTCACATGCACGCAGTTTTGGACGTGGTTCATCTGCAACCGTAGTACCTGATCCAATCGAAGCCCAATCGTTTCGTAAACGAACGCATGCATTTCTTCAAACGATGGTCTCTTGAGAAAGTTGCTCAAGTCCACCTTAAAGGTGTTTTCGCGTGATCGTACTGTAGACATAGTCTCGTCGGTTGCATATAGCATGCAAAGCACAAAACCGTCGTCAGAGTCTGACGCAGAGAAAACGACCGACCGCTCACACTTGGGTGAGGGATAGAAACAAAAAAATATATATCCGGAGACAATAGACTATCGGAGCGCGTGAATAATACGTCTGGTCTCAACAAGAGTTTCAACCTAACTCCCATAGTGAATGTAATTTCTGATTATTGAAGTATATTCTGACACAACTTCGCTATCCAGGACAATTTTTTTTCATATTTTTCTTACTGTCCTAAAAAATTCAATAAAGCAAATAAGTTCAAAGGGTTTTTCCGCCCAAAGCTAGAAACAGCGTCTGATTGTCGTATACTCTGGTGATAAACTTTCCACCTTCAAAAATCACACTTTATTGTTGAAATTTTAAGTGTGTTTGGTATCAGAGGATGGAGGAGTTCTTAGAGAACGTGTTCTTCATGATCACAATAAATTATTTTGCCAGGGTCATAGTTTAGAGGACATTTACGTCTTGTAGGTTTGATATACCTTTATTTTTTGTTAAAGTTGAAAAAAGAAAAAAATAAATACGGAGGCCTATGACAGATGTTTGAAGATGAAATTTGTTCCTTCGTTTAGAGACAACTTATATCAATACTAGCTCATAGGTATTGAGCAAAACGGAGCCGCTTATCACACTTATATGAAGGTTCAATCAAAGCTCTTCAAAATGAGCCGTTTTTTCGAAAATATGTTTAAGTCTCCAATTACCCAAAAAAAAGCTCTGCAGAGAATTCAAAATAAAATTTTGAAAATGATTCTGTTGCTTCCTCCCTGGTATAGTACCAATGAGTTACATAAAATATCCAATGTTGAAACATTGGAAAAAATGTCAAATAAAATCATTAATAATTTCAGGCAAAAATCGTTGCAATCTTCTTTTGCCACGATTAATGCGTTATATGTTTAGGTTAAGTTAGGTTAAGTAAATTAAAAACGTTTTTTTTTACTCTTATAAGCAGGTGAAATCAACTCACCTGTAAAAAATCTGAACTGCTACGGCAAATGAAATGTAATATGTTGTTAACAAAATGTTAATAAAATCTTAAATTTGGTTTACCAAATTAGGATGATAGAAATGAGTGTAATGTTTAGAATGATACTAAAAAAAAACCGAGGTCAATAGGGGGAGATCCCCCAGTACCGGACAGCACCCAATACCGGACAAAGTCGAAAAATTGAGAAATCGTGTTCCAATCAAGATGGTGTATTAGAAGCAAAGAAAGCTTTTATGGATAGTAATGTTTGCGTAGAATAACACATTCTTAAAATATACATACTTTTTATAAAAAGTAAAGATGTTTGGAATTTTTTAAAAAGTTGACGTATTGCCTTAAATTTTAACTTAACTAATAATTATATTGAATATGACAAAATAGTTTGGATCACGGAAGAATGATCGAATTTAATCATAATTTGAAAGGATGAATTTATTTTGTACTATATTTAAACAAAATGTGGACAAACTACAATTTTGGTCTAATACATCCTTTCCCCCAGTTTCGGACACCTTGATTTGTTATATGATATCTTTGTAATTTTTGCACCAATGTATCAAAATACATTAATTTTTCATGGATTCCGTCGATTATGGTATCAATAAAAATAAGAAGAACGAACATTCAGAACAACATCGTAAAATGCATTATTTTTCATCATATATGAAAGAAGATTTTGATGAACACCTTGCAGACTAAGTAAAAATCAAATTGTTCTTGTAAATGTTGCAAATGTATTAAATTGGTTATGAAATACTATTCCTGGAGTAAGAACATCCGATAATGTACAAACATACAGAAATTGAGCCATTTCCAGAATGTGTCCGGTATTGGGTGCCACCTTTTAAAATTGGTCAATTTGGTACTAGAATACATCATTAAAATGTAATGTCAAAATTCATATTTATATTTTCAAATTTATTTTTGTAAGCTACAAACATGATAATATTTATCATAAATGGGTAACAGGATCACATAAAACCAATAGTTTTTTAATTATGAATTTAGTGGCTTAAGTGTCCGGTACTGGGGGATCTCCCCCTATAAATTCAAAAAAATCGCCTAACAAATAATGTAGGGTCAATTTGAGTAAATGGAACATCTCAGCATTTAAAAATGTTTGAGGTTATGATGGTTTTCTTATTCCCTTAAGTTGAAACAGTTCAGTATCCAATTTTAATATTGTTCCAAAACATTAAAAAACACCTATTCTGCAAGGGAAGCGACATACAGCAGTGCAATTCTCATTTCAGCTTTATGGTTTGAGGAAAGCTAAAAAAATCAAGACGAACACTAAAAATACCTTGGTGATCGTGAGTGATTCGCGATTCGCCATTCTGACGTCCATCTTTGGATTTCGAAATATTGAACCTCAATAGATCTACTTTTCGTTTGAATTTGCTTGATTGTGCTATTTGTCTGTACCCCAAATTCATGGCCAGGGTAATATACTAGAAAGAACAATAAGCAATCAAAAGAAGAAGATATTTGGTAATTTTCGACTATACACATTTTGCCAAAAATGCCGAGATCGGTGGAACTTGAAAGAACCGCCAACCAAATAACGAAGGGTGAATATCGGATGACCCGTAATGGGTCATTCTAGAAAAAGGTATGTACGGGGGAATTGCATTAGGTTGATTGACGTTTGCGAAAACGACATTCGACGAAAAGTGGTATAACAAATCCTATTAAAAATTCTAATAATTGCTTGTTAATAACAATCGGGACACTTGACGAATCTCTCAACTTCATTGGAAGTACTCGCATACTCTCCGATGTACTGAAGACCCGCGGTTTCGACATCGTAGCGCTGCAGGAGGTGTGCTGGACAAGAGCATTGGTGTAAACGTTTAGAGGTAATCCTACCATCTACCAGAGCTGCGGAAACACACGCGAGCTGGGAACAGCTTTCATAGTGATGGGTGATATGCAAAGGCGCGTGATCGGGTGGTGGCTGATCAATGAACGAATGTGCAAGTTAAGAATCAAAGGCCGATTCTTTAACTTCAGCATAATCAACGTGCATAGCCCACACTCCGGAAGCACTGATGATGACAAGGACGCATTTTACGCGCAGCTCGAACGCGAGTACGACCGCTGCCCAAGCCACGACGTCAAGATCATCATAGGAGATTTGAACGCTCAGGTTGGCCAGGAGGAGGAGTTCAGACCGACGATTGGAAAGTTCAGCGCCCACCGGCTGACGAACGAGAACGGCCTACGACTGATAGATTTTGCCGCCTCCAAGAACCTGGCCATTTGTAGCACCTATTTCCAGCACAGCCTCCCGTATCGGTACACCTGGAGATCACCTCAGCAGACAGAATCGCAAATCGACCACGTTTTGATCGATGGACGGCACTTCTCCGACATAACCGACGTCAGAACCTATCGTGGCTAACATTGACTCCGACCACTACCTGGTGATGCGCCCAAAACTATCCGTCATCAATGATGTACGGTACCGACGCCCGCCCCGGTACAATCTCGAGCGGCTGAAACAACCGAATGTCGCCAATGCATACGCGCAGCATCTTGAGGCAGCGTTGCCGGATGAGGGCGAGCTCGATAGGGCCCCTCTTGAGGACTGCTGGAGGACAGTCAAAGCAGCCATTAACGACGCTGCCGAAAGCGTTGTCGGATTTGTGGAACGGAGCTCAAGAAACGATTGGTTCGACGAGGAGTGCCAGGAGGTTATAGAGGAGAAGAATGCAGCGCGGGCTGCAATGCTGCAGCATGGAACGCGGCAAAACGTGTAACGATACAGACTGAAGCGGAAACAGCAAGCCCGCCTATTCCGGGACAAAAAGCACCGCCTGGAAGAGGTGGAATGCCAAGAGATGGAGTTGCTGTACCGTTCTCAAGAAACGCGAAAGTTCTATGGGAAGCTCAACACATCCCGCAAAGGCATCGTGCCGCGAGCTGAGATGTGCCGGGATAAGGATGGGAGCATCTTGACGGATGGACGCGAGGTGATCGAAAGGTAGAAGCAGCACTGCGATGAACACCTGAATGGCGCAGAGAACACAGGCACAGAAGGTCAGGACAGCGAAGGCGATGGCTACGTCAGCACAGCGGACAGCGGAAACCAATCAGCTCCCACGATAAGGGAAGTTAAGGATGTCATTTAACAGTTCAAGAACAACAAGGCTGCTGGCAAGGATGGTATCGGAGCCGAACTCATCAAGATAAGCCCGGACAGGTTGGCCGCTTGTCTGCATCGGCTGATAGTCAGAATCTGGGAAACGGAACAACTACCGGAGGAGTGGAAGCAAGGCGTTATATGCCCTATCTACAAAAAAGGCGACAAACTGGAGTGTGAAAATTATCGTGCAATCACCATCCTAAACGCCGCCTACAAAGTGCTATCCCAGATTCTCTTCCGTCGTCTATCACCTATAGCAAACGAGTTCGTGGGAAGTTATCAAGCAGGTTTCATCGACGGCCGCTCGACAACGGACCAGATCTTTTCCTCCAGAAATGCCGTGAGTACCAGGTCCCTACGCACCATTTGTTCATCGATTTCAAGGCGGCATACGATAGTATCGACCGCGTAGAGCTATGGAAAATCATGGACGAGAACAGCTTTCCCGGGAAGCTCACAAGATTGATCAGAGCAACGATGGACGGTGTGCAAAACTGCGTGAAGATCTCGGGCGAACACTCCAGTTCGTTCGAGTCTCGGCGGGGACTACGACAGGGCGATGGACTTTCGTGCCTGTTGTTCAATATTGCGCTTGAAGGTGTTATGCGGAGAGCCGGATTTAACAGCCGAGGCACGATTTTCACGAGATCCGGACAATTTGTTTGCTTTGCGGACGACATGGATATTATTGGGAGAAAATTTGAAACGGTGGCAGATTTGTTCACCCGCCTGAAACGCGAAGCAACAAGAGTCGGGCTAATGGTGAATGCGTCGAAAACAAAGTACATGCTGGTTGGCGGAACTGAGCGCGACAGGGCCCGCCTGGGAAGCAGTGTTACGATAGACGGGGATACCTTCGAGGTGGTGGACGAGTTCGTCTATCTCGGATCCTTGTTGACGGCTGACAACAATGTTAGAACTGCGGTCAAGAAAGATTCACCCCCGCACCAAATGCACGATGTACAAAATGCTCATAAGACCGGTAGTCCTCTATGGGCATGAGGCGTGGACTATGCTCGAGGAGGACTTGCAAGCTCTTGGGGTTTTCGAACGCCGAGTGCTAAGGACGATCTTCGGCGGCGTGCAGGAGAACGGCGTGTGGCGGCGAAGGATGAACCACGAGCTCGCTCAACTCTACGGCGAACCCAGTATCGTGAAGGTAGCTAAAGCTGGAAGGATACGCTGGGCAGGGCATGTTGCAAGAATGCCGGACAACAACCCTGTAAAGATGGTGTTCGCTACGAATCCGGTCGGAACAAGAAGGCGTGGAGCGCAGCGAGCTAGGTGGATTGACCAGGTGCACCAGGACCTGGAGAGCGTGGGTCACAGTCGAGGATGGAGAGAAGCGGCCATGAACCGAGTGAATTGGCGTAGTATTGTTGGCGAGGCTTTATCAAGATAATTGATGTAAAGCCAAATAAGTAAGTAAGTAACACTTGACGAACCGACGGTCGAATGTTAAAGTACAATAAAGTTACATAGTTGTAGCCAAATATAACCAGTTCAGCCTAGACAAGCTGAAAATATAAGTTGAAAGAACAGCTTATTTATGAAGAAGGGTGAATCATCTATGAAATGCAAATATATGAAGATGGAGCATATAGACTTGATCAAGTATGAAGTTATCTTAGACTCCTCTTCCATGCTTATGTATTTTGAAGGATGAACTTCCCCTGTCCATTATCGTTGGTGATCATTTTAAATGTTGTTAAGTCAACATACTGACCTGAATGACCGCAAAATGGTTAAAAGAACGTTAATGAAAAAAGTCGAGAAATGAAGATATAATTTTCCGGTAAATGGTCCTTCCGGGTAATGGATTTCCGGTAAATGGTTCATTCCGGTGAATGGTTTTCCGATAAATGGTCTTCCGTTAAACTGCATTCCAGGTAATGGTTTTCCGGGTAATGTCGGAGAACCTGAGAGGTTATTGGTGGTAGTTGGTCCCTAGTGATTTATCCTACCTCCGTTCTGGTCACGATCTTCAGATTATCGTGATTCGTCAACATTCGTATTGATAAAGTGGAGGGACATGGTTGAAATGGAGTTTAAAAGAAACGAATGTCAGAACAGGTATCCACCGGCGACGCCAAACGGACCAACGTAATGTGGTGTAATTTGGGATTTGTGGATTGAATACTGATATTTTTTGCCAAGCATCAATATGGGTGACTTTCGAGGATAGCGAAACGTAAGAGGGGTTAGGACAAGGTTGTGGATTTACTGGGTAAATCCATCACATTGGGGTTATGACTCTGTGTCTTGTCAGGAATAGGGTCTGATTGGTATGGTAGTATGCAATAGAGTTCGGAATTGATAGACAGACTTTGAGGAAAGAAGTTTTGAACGTAAGGCAGCAGCACCTTGGATCTTGGAGGGCGCAGGTCTGGAGAGTTGGGCAGCTGTTCATACTAGGTTACATTACGTAGAAAGTGGAATCTGTTTTGCCGTGCACAAATTATGGGAAGTATTTGAAAATGTTTTCTTGTTCAGATTGGGTAACGCAAGAGAGGATTTTTAGCTCTGCGTTATATTAGGAGGATATTATAGTGCATGGTCTACTGATGACTGTGTATTTTAAGGGTGATCGAATGAAAGCTTTTGTTGAGTAAAGTTACCGTTGATTTTTTGCAGTTCGTAATTGTTTTGAAATGTTTTGTCGGACAATAAGAAAATTTTCTAGGGTATTTGTTTGGATGCTAATGCATTATATTGATAAACCTAATTGTTCGTATCACACGCGAAGCATAGCATAACCCAATGTATAATGAAATTAGGTTCGAAGAAAGGATTAATATTTGATCACTTAAACTTTACGCTGCAAGATATTCTTAATCGTTTTTCTTTTCTTCTGATGTACAGGAATAACTGGTATATTTAGCTAAAATAATGAACAATCATACGCATAGAGCCTACGGGTCATGCAGTTAGGATTGAAATTAAAATAATATTGCGCATTTCTTTCACACCACAGGTTTATCGCAGAAGTTTTTACATGTGCGGAGGCGTTGGTAGAGGTGCGCGATTGCGTCGAGTCGGGTCGGTGTTTTCAGCGGACTCATTTTTCGCAAATCGAAGAATGAGTGCTTTGAGGGAATCAACATGATTCGATGAGGTCCCACACTTTTATTTGCGCTTTTGCACTTGTAAATGTCTTACTAAATAGGAATACTTTGTGTTA
>NW_018735025.1:0-29310 GCF_002204515.2 Aedes aegypti | reverse complement strand
CAAGTACTTGCTGGTGTTCTACAGCTCCTTCGCAGCCTACTTCGTCCTGCTGGTGGTGCTGTATCTGAATGGATACTTCTCGATCGAAGATGATCTCGGGTAATCTCTCCGTGCTTTGAACCGGTGGAAATTTTAGCGATCTCTGGTGTGAATGTGTGTGTGTGTGCAACGGGAAACGAGAGTGAGTGTGAGAGGATTGAACTTCTTGTAGCATGACGTGTAGCTTTCGGTTTATCGTCTGGCTATAATCATTTCGACTGTGGATGATGTTTGAATTTGGGGGTTGCGTAACTTTTCTAACTAACGATAAGCTAATCACATTTAGCACCCCATTATCGATGCCGGCGTGTGATATTTTCGGACAATTATGGATTCCCGGTAAATGCACCGGCGAGGTGTTGATAAGATAACAGTGGGGCTCTGGTCAGTTGGTTGTCTGATAGCAGCTCAGAAGAATAACCAGCTGATTGTGATATTTTAATTTACCCGAAAAGGGTACTTCATTCAGCCATTTGATAGATTATCATACCTTTACTTCATTGAAAGATTTATCAGAAACAATTGAACCTGCTGAACATTGTATTTTAAATGGCTCAGATGGTTTTTGTGAAATTCTTATTTGATTCGCGAAACTCAACTATCGAAGGTATTAAAATTCGAAACTTGAAGAAAATCATCTATTAGGTCATACCAACTTCAAGTTCAATCAACTTTCAATCGATTGAAATTCGATATACTTTGTCCATCGAAGACTTTATTACATGGTACATTAGTAGCCTCGAAAAATGGGACGAATATCAGGAGCATGAATGTTGTCTACGCTAGCTAATGATCTTTAGTTGAGGGGGGTTCCATATTCCAATCGATCGTTTTAGTCTTTTTAAATCATGAACGTGACAGTAACTGTCTGCATTGTTACAAAAAGAACGGGGACGTAACCAACTCTAGCTAATGATTCAATTCGTCATCAACTGGCAGTTACCCATGTTCCAGTTTGAAGCCAACCGTGTGAATCCCTCTAATTCAACTCTTCCGGTTAACGTCAGCGATTCAAATGTAAAAAGACAGCAACCACAAGGAGTAGCAGAAATAATCAACGGTGAAGCTAATGATGCAGAGAATATCTAGATGAAATTTTGATCAGGTTCCCTGATTGAAAAGTTGAGCGACAGCAGCTTTGACTTAACTGTGACAATAACGAGAGGCGCCATCACAAACAAATCTGGGAGTAACAACTCGCAATACTACAAAGAGCATGTGTTCCTACATCCCTCATCAATTCAAATCTCAACGATGGAAGGAACGTAATCAACCCTAGCTAATGATCAGTGTAAATCTGGAGCTCAAAGTACAAGTAGATAATGCTTTTTGGATCTGAGAGAAGCAGAATTTGATATATTCCACGTTCAGAATCTTCATTTTTCATCATGAACATAGTAAGGAAAAAAAACTACAACAGGCCAACCGTGACAACATGTGACATAAATGTTTTCAAAGCTAGAGCAAAGAATATTTCGATGAAATATCGACCAGCTTAAGTGATGACACTGTAAAACGACAGCAGCTTCCATCTATCAAAATACCACTCGCCGACACCTGTATATTCACACATCTCAACAACGGAAGGAACGTAATCAACGCTAGCTAATGATCAATGTAAATCTGTATTTCGAAACCGTGACACCATGTGATGTGATGAAACTGTAAAACGACAGCAGCTTCCATCTATTAAAATATCGCCCGTGAAAACCTGTAAACATCACACATCTCAAGTACAAAAGGAAAGTAATCAAAGCTAACTAATGATCAATGTGAACCTGAAGTTCAACTGTCAAGAAGATAACGCTTTTTGGATCTTGGAGAACCAGAATTAGAATACTTCCTCGTTTGAAACCTCTACTCGTCATCAGGAACATAGTAGGGAACAAATCTCTAATCTTCAATAATCAACTGGTCCGTGAAGAACGGAGGCATAATCAATGCCTATTGATAGTGACAACAAGCAAGCCGTCACCAGATATGACATCAATGCTATCAAAGCTAGGAGCAAATGATACACTGTTTCCATTCTCAAATCTCAACAATGGAAAGAATGTAATCAATGCTGACTAACGATCAATGTTAACTTGGAGTTCAGTAGATATCGCTTTTTAGGAAATCTGAATTTGAGTAATTCCTCGAACAGAATCAAAAGTCAATATAAAGATTTTGTATGATTACGGAAAAATCATCGGAATATCTGCAACTGGTAATACTGCCAAAAGGATTGCAACATCTTTACGAAAAGAATTATGTTTCTCTCTTTTGTTGGACAAAGCCTACCGGTGACTAGCCGCAAATAGCATCGAACCAGATGGCAGCACCAGTCTTCAAACGCGCGCCTAATGATTGCACCGCCAAAATGGTCATGCGCATTCCGTGCCCGTATCGAACCCTCGCAAATTGCCGGCATAAACATTAAATGCCTCTTTCCATCGACTTCCACGACGTGCGGCAGTTCCTGCGTGACAGCAGTCACGAACTCCTAAAATGAAGTAATTTAAATGAATTCACATGAGTGGATGAGGATTGTCTGCAAAATATGCATTGGATTAAGTTCCTCAGCTTCATATCGGTGCCCAAATCAATCCCAAAAGGGCAAAGGTGACTGCAACAGGAATCGGTCAGCCGAAACCGCCACGACTCGCATCCAACCGAGCGACCGACCTAGAGTCCTTCCTAATCTTGCACAGTTCAGTTTGTAGCAGTTGGCAATGCCGGGGTGCCGCTCGTTCGTTCCTTGCGCCTTATTTAGGGTGCGACCCGACCGACCGACCGACCACCAATACCACTGCAAACGCAACAGTCGTCCTGGCTGGCCGGCCGCGCGCGCTTTCCGAGCGAAGGGTGCAGAGAATTTCCATCGATGACGACGACGACGACGATTGTTGCGATGTCAATGAGCGCGAAGAGAATCATGTCCTTTCGGCGCGGGCACACCCGGTAACAACACCAGGCGTTCGCCACGGGAGCAGGAAGGAGACAGCATCTCTCCATGCGCTCGGTAGCTGAAGAGAGATGGAAGCACACGAGATGATTAGAGCGAACCCTCCCGTTATAGAGAAAACTACCCCTTGTTGGACGCAATCAGAGACTAGGGTAGTCATCGTCGGCGTTCGTGTCGGTAGAGCGCCACCGCCAAGAGGCCGGTTTCGGAGTCGAAGTCGAAAGCGAACGCACAGTAGAATAGTGATATAGGCGAGTCCCGGAGCAGTAGTTGCTAGAAGACATAGCCGCCCAAACGAAGGACCAGTTTTCCTAGAGTTTCCCGTACATAAAATCACTGCCACCAGAGCCGGGATTGAGGTATCCGGAATCCGGAATTGATCGCGAGTATCGTTTGATCCGAGGAACGACGGCTTCCAGCAGAAGAATGCTTTAATTCGAAGTAATCGGACTAGTGATCGCAGGCTGTGTGTTCTGCAAATCGAAAAGCCGAGAAAAAAGGGTGTGGAAGCTACAGTTTTCATCTTGCATGAGTCGAAGCCCACCGCGCTAGAGTCGGAAAATCCGGATGCCAAGTGCACAAATCGGAGGCCAAACATAGTTCTAAGCCAAAACCAAACTTTCGTGTGTGATATTTTCCGTTTTCGATCGAATGATATACATATTTATATGAATCCCAGTAATTGAAACTGAAAGGGAACTACCGTGGACGTACCATATTTGACGCGGTTAAGAAAATTCTAAATTCAAACTCTTGTCAAATCGTCTAAATCTTTCCGATTTTGTTGAAATTTGAACATATGCTAGCTCAACTATTATAGAATTAAGGAAAAATCAGTAGAAAAATATGAAATGTTTTTTTCTTTATGTTTGATTGACTTTTTGTGGAACACATTAGGTTCCTTAATTGACGCATCAATTCTTCAATGTGCCTAATTTGACGCACTATGTTCCTTATTTGACGCACTTACAAATAATTGCTAAAGTTTAAAATATACAAGAGTTTCAGTATTCAATAGTTCAATTAATTGAAAAAAGCGCTTTAGAGTGGACATAAAAGTTAGAACCTTTGGAAAACGTTTTGAATGACGTCATCCGGTAGTACTTTTGCTATGCGTTTAGTTAGTGTAGAAAATAAAACCGGCGATTGAGTTCAACCCATAGTTAAGCATTATTGTTTAGTTTAATGAATTTTCGTCGCGATATCAGACAAGGGCAAGGTTTGAAAACTACGTTGCGCTGGAACGGGGAAGGTAGTTGCAAACAAATTGGACAAATTGGTCAAAAAATAGAACGAAAACAACCGGTTCCAAATATGTCCGTATGAGATCTTCGTTACTTATAACACGTGAACTACGCCTACTTGTCCCATAGTCTATGTCACCCATATGGACCGCGGGACAAATATGCGTAGAACTAACGGCAGTATAGGCCTCGAAATAGATCGAGAACCATATATGGGGTCTTCCATAAAGTACGTCATGTTATTAGGGGGTAGGAGATGTTCTACCTTCACTTTCAATTCAATTTTTCGAATTTTTCTTCTATTCAAGATGTGACGAATCATATAAGTTTTTTTAAGGCTCCATATAAAAAGCGTGACGTAGGGCGGATGGGCGGGGTTTTTCTAGAAAATGGTATTTTTTGTGACACGTAACTCATGGACACCCCCTATTGTAGAAATTATACGAAACAAACCATTGAACCTACACCTCACCTCCTGGAGCATTTATTGAAGCTTCCTTAAAACATTAGGGGACGTCCATAAACCGCGATAAATTGTTCAATTTTCAACCCCTCTCAACCTTGGCCACATTTATTTTATGAAAAGTGCACATATTTTGTATGAATCGTTGCGTTTCCCTGAACCTTCTCCTCTTCCTAAAAACGTGACGTAATCTATGGATGACCCTTTACATGTGATTACATAAAACATTGGGTTGTTCAGCGGACGGTTTTTTTAATGCCATTACCATAAATATTTCTTTTCCTATTTTCGATTCAACAAAACATGCTGAACAAAATAGCAAATAATTAGGAACATTGTGTGCCTAATTTGACGCACAAGATTTTCATACAAAAATATGTCTTAAACCTTAAAAATAGAAAAATTTTGACATCAATTTATGAATAAAAGAATATTACTGACTGTTGTTGATGATATTGCTGTAAAACAGCACAATATTTTCATGAAAAATGTTTAACAATATTTAGCACATTCCCTAAGGAATGAAAAAAAATTGACGCACTTGTCGGATGCATTTTCAAATAATGTTTATTGTTTGCCTATTTTTACTCAAAAATAAACTTTTTTTTATTGAAATCTTACAAATAACATGTAAATGAAGAATTTAGGAATAAATTTTTGAATGCTATTCTGAACTAGATAAATTTATAATCAAAATAATTAGAAAATGCGTCAAGTTTTGGACCCGCGTCAAATATGGTACCGTTCACGGTACCCATCGAAAGCAGCACTAGGAGTAGTCAACAAGCAAAACCGTAGCGGAGGAAGGGGACAGTGCGTCGTGATTTGAATCTCTCGCTTTGGATTATTAGAAAAGGAGGGTGTGTGATATATTATACACATTTTGGTGAAGTCGAGGACGAAGAGTGCAAGAGTTGCCAACTGTTAGACATCGAACGACCGCAAACATTGACTGCAGCTTCTGTGGGGTAAAACCACCGCGCACATCAAGGATTGACGACTGAGCGCGAAGAAGCAACACCTTTTAGAATACTCCATCCTTGGCTTTCGAACCCAACATCTCCCTGCAAATAATTTTCCATGTACTAGCACTAGCCAACGGAATTGACTATATACGTTTAAGAGCCAAAACTTCCCTTGAACAAATCGATTTCAACAAACTTGAAAACGCGCCTCGCGAAAAACACCTACACACAAACGCACAAACTAGGGAAGAGAGAAGAACAAGAAGGATAAGACAGTAGTAGTGTTAATTAATTTCCCCACTAAACATAAAACAACCCCCAAATCAGAAAAAATCAGCAAAAAAAATGGCGTGGTTGTGCCGTCAAAGATAAGAAGGAAAAGGTGGGTGGAGAATGAAACAGCTGCCGCCGGAGGAACCGACGGCGACGCCACAAACAATGGCGGTGAAAGGGTGTGTATCAAACTCGATGGTATTTTTGTCGAGTTAAGTGCGGCATAATGAATGGACGAACCTCGATACCAACGCGTGTGCAACCAAACAACAACTACCCCCACCCCCAACCCAGGAACCCACTCCACTGGCCCGGAGATATTTCCAATTTTGCGAAGTTCTTTCGACGAGCGATCGAATTAATTCCACATTCCCACTGGCCGCTCGAACAATCGAATTGGAAGAGCTGTGGGAACCGTTGCGAGCAAGAGCAAGACGTCCGAAATGCCCTTTTTTGGTCGGTTTCGATTTTCGCTCTTGCTCTCTCCCTCTCTCGCTATCGGACATCTCAACCCAATTGGATTAATGAACTTTTGTTCGGGCTGAGCGCAACACACCCCGATAAACTAATAAGATTGAACTTAGTTTTCGCACACCCTTTTGGCGTGCGATGGGAAAATTAAATCCCACACCCATAGGGCGACGGACGGGTAGTTGTTGTTCTGTGTCTTTCTTTCTCGATAGTAAATTTCGCATCCGCTTTCAAATTATGCCGCACATTGGTTACCATTCCGTTACGACCAAGAGTCCAAAATTCGTACCGTTTCGGGATCATATAGCTTCCACGAGTTAATTATCGCATTCAATCAAGTAGAATCTACGTCAATCAGTGTATTTCTTTTTTAGCTTACGAAACCACTCGTCCTAATGTGATTTAATCTAAACCCCCACCGCCTTGCTTAATCTACTTGCAGAAACAAATCAGACACCATCGGTGACGCTGCCGTTATGGAAAAGATGGAAGCTGGCTTGCGCCAAGCTGGCCGCCTCGGACTCCAAGTCCCTGCTGAAGAAGTATCTGACCAAGGAAGTCTTCGACGCTCTGAAGAACAAGAAGACCTCGTTCGGATCCACCCTGCTGGACTGCGTCCAATCTGGTACGTATTGAGGGGGGGGGGGTTGCAGTTTGGGGTTATGAGGTTTGACCTGATAGTTGGGAAAGAGTAGGTCTTCAAAGTTTCGAAGAAAGAGATGTTGAATCTAGTACTCAGATGTTCATCTAACCGTTGTGCTCTTGGACATTTTTTTCACTGCCAGTTTCTTCTTAAATCTACTTGCAACATTTTTACACATTGCTTTAAAGATAAAATATTTAGTCCCAGAGATAGTTTTTAAAGGATTTCGTTTGAAATTTTAAAGTAAATGTTTGGTAACTTGAATTCTGTAGTCTCGAAGTAACATACAAAGTTACAACTTTGAAAGCGATATGGACACGATTTTGATTCCCGAACCTCACTTTTTTTCCATTAACATTGACCTGAGTCATCGAAAAACTGAACGGATGGTGTATGGCATAGATCGACTACAGAAACACTATGAAATTTGACACCGTAGCGACCAATTGCTTAGAGTCAGAAGCAATAAACAGAGGTTAATTTAAATAAGCCCGCGTTTTTCAATTAATGCAGGATTTGATTACAATCATACTGCACATAATTTGCAAATTCTGTTCACAGATTGGGACGCGATGCGTATAGTTCTCTCCAGTTAAGAACAGTGTTGATTTGACTTACACTCATATCATATTCAATGTACTCTCCCGAGGAGCCAAACTCATTAGAGATCTGCCTACGCAAAAGCTCATGCTTGAGTTTTCGATACAAAATCATCAATCACTCGTTGGAAAGGTTACTATAGTTCTACCAGACTTACAAATCATCATTGCTTTTGTCTAGAAAACTGCGAGAATATAAGCAATGAGTTTAACAGACCAACGATTTGTTCGACTGCTGAGTTGCGTGATTCACGCATGAGTTGTGAGAATTTGAGTTTTTCACAGCACTGGTTAAGAATAGCTCAGAAGTTTCTCGAGTAGGATCTTTTTGGACTTCTGGAGATAAGTCATCGGGAGTTTTGCAAACTTTCGGACTTCTGAGTAGAAGTCAACAAGAAGTGTTTGCTGAATTTCTTGCTAATTAGTAATCAGAAGATTTGTTAAATCTGAATAGAATTTTTGTAAAAGCAAAAGTTACAGAACTTACCAAATGGAGCGCTTTTGAAGGGGCTATTTTGGCCTTGAGTGCTACGTTCTGATAGGCCTTTACATGTGCCACCTGATAGGCATCCCCAAAATCTGCAAGCTAAAAACCCATAAGAGACCACTCGAAAGGGTCCTAATAGACAGGACTGGTTCTTATTTCGAAATGTGTGAAAATCCTTGGGGGTTTGAAGCAGTGAGTAAGTGTAAACGACAAAAAATATTTTCAAATTTTCTCTAAATTATGTTATTTTTTCTGTTGGACAAAAAAGTCATAAAAATCGTTCAAACTTTTTAAGATTGGAGTATTTTTTATTATGTCCAGGGCTGGTAGCAAAAAGTGGCACCGAAAAAAGATATTTTAGTGACCAGATTTGCGAAATAAGTGACTAAAAAGTGGCTTTCGATTCTCTAAAAAGTGACTAAAAGTGACTTGAAAATCAAACCGTAATCAGTTTCATTTCAATTCTAATATACCTACTGTTTTACGATCAATATCCAATATGATAGGGAATATTCAAAATGAGGTGCAGGTAGTAGATCTAGTTGAGTATCATACCTATTTGGAAATTTTTATTGCACTTCCAAAATTTCAAGATATTGCGTACTTTTTTTCGAACAGAAAAGTTATCATTGACGTAAATAATCCTTTTTTTAGCAGATTTTCAATCTTTTCAGAATATTGTTGCTTTTATATCATAAAGTATTTGATTTTGTAAATTTTAATAAAATTTTTGAACATAATCAAAATTTTTGTCATTCCACATTTCCATCCAAGCTCTAACTTTTCTGCCTAACAAGGTTAATATTTTATTTTTTATTGCCATTAATATTTTTATTAACGAGACTTTCAGCCCGAGGCTGGTTCATCTCGGATCGATATTTTATGTAACTAGATCAAGGTTACGGAAAATGTTATACTTGTGCATTATTCAATATTTCAAATTAAAAATGATGATAGAAGATCGAATACGATTGAAATACTGCTTAATACCGCGTCCTTCAAATGCCGACTAAGGAAGAACAAATGGTTGATATAAACCTGAGTGGCATTGAAATTTTCCATCAGTAAGTTTGATGGGAGGTACGTTTGGCCGAATGGACATTTAGCATATAGAAGATAGGCTTAAAAAACTGTTCTTCTGAGTTATGCTGTTTATATAGTTAATAGCACTAAGCTTCTAATATTTCAATCAAAATTACTTGGACACTTTCATGATTCACTTGACATTGGGGGTTATAGTTGGTCGAATTATAATAAACTATGCAATAAAAAAATACTTCAATACCGCGCAACTTATTGTCAAATATAAACTCTGTGGCTTTCAAAAAGCCTCCTGAATCAAAAAAGCTAAGAAAAAGATCCGACACCCCACAATTCTTTGAAGAAAGCATGCATGACTTCATGAACGATTCAATGAAAACATTAAATTCGCGATAAATGAATCGTCGAAAAACATAACAGGTGGTCTTTTTTCACGTCGTTTTTTTAATAACGCGGTTTTTCGTATTTTTTAAATAACGCGATTTTTTTACGCGGGACGTCGACCGACGTAAAAAAAAACTTAGGGTACACTCTAGCTAAGATCTATCCGGCCATTTTTGAAGGTTTGGTTTGTAAATAAAGTCTGTTCTAAGAAGTAAGATAAATTTTTACTCTCAAATAGAACATTTAATAATTATTCTTTGTTTCGCGTTTTGGTGTTAAATACAAGGAGCTATTGTGCTTTATATCAGGAGTGTTTGGTTAATAAAACGAATTTCGAAGACAAAGAGAATAATAAGGATGCATATTTTAAAACGTAGTGTTCTACAATAGAAGATAAACATCTAATTATCCACCACAGAGTATGAACTAAATGAGAATTAACAAGATATTCAAAAATAATACTAAACATTTAAACCTTTAGTTTATAACAATGAACTTTCACCAATAACTTACTATTACAAAATACATGGAACTCTATGAAAGATTAAGTTTTGTCCAAGCTTTTTCCACTTGAACCAATATTATGATACTGACATGAAGTTGTTCTGGTGATGACCTAACTTAAAACTTAGCCTAAATTAAAAAAAAGGCCTATTCCTAATTTTCTCCCGAAAATTTATCTCGAAAAAGTTGAAAAAAAGTGACTTTATGACGAAAAAAGTGACTTAAGTTGAAATGGCTTCAAAAAAGAGACTTTAAAGTGACTGGCCTTAAAAAAGTGACCAAGTCACTAAAAAGTGACTCGCTACCAGCCTTGAAATTATACCGCGTACCGTTGGTTTGACCACATTTAATCTGAACACTTTTTGATCTGTACCCCGCTAATTTGCACATCGTTTATGTTAAAAATGGTTCAAACGTCATTTAGCTCATGCAACGGACTGAAGTTAGATAGAACGCTGGGGAATGGAACACAGAATCAAAACAAAACAGTGAAAGAGGTAACCAGAAACACATTTCTAGGGTGACTAGATGTTCAAATTAAAAATGAACCCCGATGGTTTGCATGAGGAACCGTTTAAATTAGCGGGGGTGCACGGTATTCATGTCAAACAGTATCCTTTTGCTATACCAAAGACGAAATAAAGAGCTCCATCCTCCCAGGTGCCCAAAATTTTGTGTAAAATGTGAATCGCAGTGAAAGGTGTACTGCGATCTGTCAAACCTGGGTACCTTACCTTACACCAAGGGGGCACATGCTTTACTAGAAGTGGTACCCGATCTGAACCCGACTACTATGTCTCTATTCATCTCTGGTAACACCTCTTTGATTTGAGCAAAAACATAAAAAATAGGATACTTCTGATCTTACATAAGCTCTTAAATTTCAAAGAAAGAATCTCATGGAAAATTGTTCTCGTGTAGTCCAAATATTCCGGGTCTTTGATTGAATTGTTCCTTCCTTATTTCGTTTCCTCCAATCTCTCCATTTTTTTTTCTTTTATTTGACGAAGTTTGAATTGAAGGAACTAAACATCTTAGACCTGCGAGTACACAGCGGAACAAAAATAACCTTTTTGCGTGTCTCAATGATCAAATCCGTTGACGTTTTCAGAAATGTTCCAGCACGTCACAATTTTGTGCTGCAGGTCGTCAAATTTGTAGATAACGCTGCTCTTATTGATGTTTGGATGAAATTTAAACTATGATTCATTGATTTTTTTGACGTTGGATAACGTCTTACGGCAACATACTGGGGTACAATTTCGAAAAACGAAAAATCGCTCGCGTCACGAAAAGTGGTTAGATTTTGACTGTTAATAACTTACTAACGCCCGAATAGATTTTCAAGATTCTTGCACCAATCGATTGGAAATCTTTCTACGAATCGACTCCAATAATGAAAACTATTGATTTTCATGATTGAACTGTTTATAATTAGGTAAATATCGGGGCATGTCTTATTTTCCATAGAAAAGCACATTTTTCTTGCTGTTATAAGGTTTTGGCGTTTTGAAGTTTACATGTACCGTAAAACGGGGTAACTTTGATATTTTTTTTTTTTCGAAGAAAACGAATCTCTGTGCTTGCTGTGGCAAAGAATTATAATTTTCATTTTTAAAACTACTACTGGCATCCTAGCTATCGATTGCAGTTGATAGATTGCCAAACGATTTATTTTGAATGCATAGATCATTTTTCGTATAATCGAAAGTCGGTTTTCTGTTTTGGGGTAACTTTGATAATCGAACAAAATTGAATGGATTACGGAACATTTATAGGGCATTGCATACCTCTAGACGTTTAACCTTATATGGAAATTACTGACTTAGATTACAAAAATGATCCCAGTTTGTGAAAATGCTTTTCGCTAAGAGATTTGAGACCAAATTCAAGTTATATGATAACTAGGCTTTCAAAGATAAGTGACCAACTATTCATAACTACATCAAATAGTGATCGAAGAACAGATTGTTTGTAAGCGTTTCGAAAATGCTAAAATCGTATCAATTTTTAATGTTCGTATATGAAGCCTCAAATGCTCTCGATTCAAATGAAAATAGCTCTTACATTCGCTTTGCTTAACCGATTAACAGAAATAATGATAACGTACTTATCAAAGTTACCCGCATTATCAAAGATACCCCGTTTTACGGTACACGACGAAAAACGTGTCAAATGTACAAATTGAAATTGAAACTGCGAAAAGAAATCACGTGCTCCGGTTGAGATCGAAATTGGCATTCATTAAAAGTTTAAAAGTGGCAGTATGAAAAAATATGCCTAAAATTGAAACTAAGTTCATCTGAAATCTTAACATGAGTACATAAGAAATAAATCAGATGATGTCCAAAATAGATTATGGTTTTTGTTCAGTTGATATTATTTGTCCATCTGATGAAACGCACTGGATCATCGCATGTATGCATACTTGCAGGCGTATTCCGTGGATCAGATGATATTTGTTTGCATTAAGGTGAAGATGAATCGTGAAATTATCACTAATATGCACATCCAATAGGCGAAAAAATGCATAACTCACATGTAAACTCTTAAAATTTTATGATATGACCGTCTTTTTAAGAAACCATTGTATGGATATTGACATAACGCCCCTGTTCGAATTATATTCACAAGAGGGTGTCCAAAATGTATAACAGACAGGCGTTGAAACGCTAAGTATTTTGGAAGCTAATGCTACAGTTTTTAAGCTTTTGCTCCCCAGATACCTTAAGTACAATGAGACGTTAAGCATATAAGTACCATTACGTAATAAAATATTAGTATCTAGTGTAGTTAATCGATCGCCGTTTCCAGACATATGCTTAGCCGGTCCAAAATACATAATTCACCCTATTGGTGAATGGATGTGATTGATTCGCGTATCTGTCAAAGATAAGCATTTAAGACGGAATTAAAAGATACAAGGGTACTCCAATCTACTTTAAAGTTTCTCTATTGAGATTCTGCTCAAAGGATTCGAATTTTTTAATGTAGAGGAGCACTACTGGTTTGCCTCTACATTTCCCCGGATACCACGACAAAGCAGGAGAAGTTCTTCATGGCGCGGAACTTCTTCGAATATCAAAAGGAGATCATGCCAATCATCAGTTGCCTGTCACGATGATTCAACATCGATTTGAGCAAAGAGAAGAACATGGAGTTGGCGGACTTCATGGAGAAGGACCTCAACCACAAACTGGCTTCGGAACCCACCAAAGCAACCAATCTTTGTGGATCATGCGTGGACCTAAAGTTCAACCGGAATATTTGTTTGGGGAGCAAGAGTTACCGCTCATGCTTCTTCTTCCATCGACCGAATCTATCGGTGTTGAAGTGAACCAACCAAATAATAACATAATAATAATCCATAATAGGTCAGAATTGACATGCAACAAATCTTTCATAAGTTCTCAAGCCAGGAAATAGAAGAAGCTAACGTTATCCAACGTCAACTTGACAGTTGTATCTCGGAAACAACCTCTTACTTTTTTTTTACGATTCAATCCTTCGGAAATGTAGAATAGGACTGTGTGAGACATAATATGCCTTAAATTGCTCGATACAATAATATGCCTTAAATTGCTACATACAAAATTGATTGTTTCTTCTATTTGCCCAAATACTACACTTTTCTAAATCATCAAAAAGTAGCTTTTCAGTTACGTAATTATCACAAATTTGTTTGTATTATTTAGCACTTTGGCAGCTTGATTAATAATGAACTCTTTTAAAAGCACGGCCTTCTCAGCGTAATGCTCAACTACTACATATCCTTTTCTTCGACAGATGTGCTTTTGCTCTAGATTGACTAGATGATATTTTGGCGTGTTAAAGACATATTAAGAACTCCATCAGTTCCGATGTTTCTAATGCTATTCTTATGCCCGGTGTACGTTTTATTGAAACCATTGAAAAACACTTGGTTCAGTCTGTCTGAACAGCGACCATATAGGATAACTATTTTGCTCTAAGTAGACAACTTTTGTTTCACAGCTAAGTTCAAAATTCTAGTCTGGTTTGGTGGTCTGGCGCCATTGAATGTTGCTTTCGGAAATTAGCCTCAAATTTGGTTTTGACTATTTCCTACTACGTACACAGTTTTTTTGGACACGATTGGTTGGAATCACTAAGAGCGCTTCCTGTTGAAGCGAGGATTTGGTTTCGCTAGACCCAATAGATCGTATCCGTCCCCTCAACTGTTATTTTCAAATGACACGACAGCTAAAAACTGTCGTTAGAACTGCTCCCTTCAAAAGCGATCGTTTAGGCACATTTTTTTATGTAAGTTATACTTGCCTTCCCAGCTGAATTACTCAGCCACTGATGTTATTCCTTATGTCTGTCTTTTCAGTTCAGTATTCTGAATTTGATTCTTTTAATAATATGGCCTTTTCCTGAGGTCTGCTTTTTCGATCGGATTATCATTCACTTGTCTCTTTCTCATTATAAGAAAAAGTTTTGCTTTACCGGCCATTTCCCTTGCCTTCTCCGACTGATTTTTCAACCGTCGTTAAGATGTCTCCCTCTCATGTGGCGAAACATACTTATTTTCATCCATGGTCGGATTTTCATCCACTATTTCTCCCTTATTTCACCGTTAAGGCGTCGCTCTACCATTAGGCGAGACATTTAATCTGGCCCTCTCCGGTCGATTTTCATCCGCCCGTTAAGGGAGTCTCCCTATTTTAGGCGAGACTTTTCGTTCTCCCTCATACCTGATCCAATCAGATGTTATCCGTCGGAAATACAGGTGTACCTTATAGTTACCCTTAATCGATGAGTTCAGAATCAACTTGAGGTCCGTTCCGTTCCTATATGGATTCCGGCCGTGGTTCTTACTCGTCGCCAATGTGGTACTTCTTGACTTGACAGCTTGATTAAAAATGAACTCTTTTAAAAGCACGGCCTGCTCAGTGTAATGCTTAACTACCTGGAAAACTTGTATGCAAGTTGGCTGAAATCAATAAACACTGCATTTTTTTCGTTGTCTCAAAAACTAGACACGCTGACATTTTCGAAAGCGACGAAAAAAACAAGTTGTTTGTATGTTTTTAAAACGATTTAGAATTATTTTGTTCAGTTACAACAAAACTTCTTGAACAATGGCAGAATTTCAAAAATTCAAGCGGAGTTCGTTAGTTTTTGAATATCTATTAAAGGCTTCAGCACAGATTCAAGAATTTAAATGAGATATCGAGTAAAAAATCAGTTCACCTGCGATTCAAGGACAATCGAGGTAGTCATGAAATCGTCTATGATTCTATAACTAGATGACGAGGGTATGGTATATCAAGTTATGGAAAGTTCACTGTATTACATCTTGTGGAACGTGAGGAAGCTTCCATTTTTGTCCTATCCAACGGATCGTCTAGGGTCGGCAACCGTTATTACGCGAGCTGCTACATGCTCAATACATGCTTTTTATCACTATTGGATGCCATTTTGATAAAGAATCAGTTGAAGTAGCGCTTCTAGACCATACAGTAGACGCTTCCATTTCATTGGGCTGATTCAGTTTGAGGTGAGAGATCCTAAAAACTTACAGATTGAATAGATCAAGAGTTCGGAAAGGCTTGTTTTCAGTTTTTTTGTAAGCTCTTGAAATTCTGATAAACATTTTTGAAACAGTGATCAAAAACTCTCTTTTAAATGTGCATTTATTATTCCATGCGGTTTCATATTAAACTGCATGGAGGTCCAAAAAATGTGACTGTCTAATTTTTTTGGTATTTTTAACTCTTTTCTAAACAGTATTCTATAGTTAACAATCCATTAGTCAATGTTTGGTTATTTGATATGAAACTTATTGAACTGAATGATTAATGCGCTTTCTTCAAACAGATTTTAAAATATTTCTGTTCCAAAGCTCGACTTGTGTGTTAAATAAAAGTTGTAAGTACCTACAGTGTTTGAATTATAAGAAGTCAAACATACATTTTTCAATTCTTTCATCAGCCAATTACAGTTTTGAGTAGAATATTCTTTTTCATTAATTTTCGGGCGGAACTCCGTTGAACTTTCTTCTAAATCAAAATGTTCCTATAGTCCAACCGCTTCCTTCTCTAACTTTCAAGCCTCCTTCCGTATGATCTGTAAACTCTCGATCTTCTGATTGCCCATGTTTCAAAATTCTCACTGAAATTTTATATACTTGAGAGTACGAATGTTATCCCTAGGCATTTAAGGTACAAATGCATTCTTGACATAATTATCATTTGCCATCAAAGTTTTATCAAAAAATAGGCACCTTTTCAAAGAATGGATAGAATTCTATTTATAATGATAAAATGATCGTTATGCCAAATGGTCTTCATACAAATGGCCTGGTTCCTAGTTTTATATTATGACGGTCCCTTCAAACGCTTCAAACAGCCTTCAAAAATGTTTCTTTCCATACATTGACCCTTTGTGTTATATTCATAATTATGGAAGTATGATAATTGTAAGAAAATTTTTAAAATTTAATACCGAAATCATACAAATAGAGCTTCTTTAATTTCTCCATAAGTTTTTTTTATACAGTTCTTATTGATTTCCGTGTGGAACTACTACGAACATTCTTTCGATTGAAATGTTCCTACATTCCAATCCTGATGCTGACGTCACCTTTTAATAATCTGCAGGGTGTCTACTTACCTGGAAAATCTGGAAAACCTTGGAATTATCAGGGAATTTTATTTAACCTGGAAAAAAACCTGGAATTCTCAGGGAATTTCGATAACAATCAGGGAAATTATTTTGAGGTAGTAATTCATGATAGAATATGTTCACGACAAAGAATATTTGCGTCCCAGAGCTACCATTATTTGCCAGAAAGCACTCTTCATTCGAAAAAAAATTCGGCTGCGCCGCTCTCAAAACACTATATGAGCTGTTCAGTGAGGATCCTTTCAAGTATCAAATTTTATCAGCTTACCAAAAAATGATTGATGTTTTTAATGTCTCTATATTTATTTAGTAAACAACTTACATATTTAGAGCTGATAGCAGGTTTCTTTTAAGATACAATTTTCATGCAAGTCTCTGAAAAGCCTCTATTTTTGATGGAAGGTGTCTGAAGTCTCTATTTTAATGAAAATAGTCTCTAAAGTTTTTTTTTCCTTATATTGCTTGCAAATAATTTAGATGCAAAATTTCTTCTCATATTTCTCGAGAAACAGTTTCAGGAATTATCATTGTGGTTGCTCCAGAGATTTATCAGGAATTCTTCAAGAAAATACTCTACCAATTTTTTCAGCAATTTTTCATTAGAATGCTTACCGGAATTCCTCAAAAATTTGCTCCAGGAAATACTTGAGCATTTCAACGTTACTACCTCTAGTAATTTTCTCAGGAGTACTTTGAACAAAGTCTATCCTAGGACTTCCTCCAAATATTTTTCACTAACTTTTCAACGAGTTCTACAGAACTTAATCTAAGAGATTTCCAAAGTTTCCTACAGAATTTCATTCAAGAAAACCCGACTAGAATTTTACCTGTGTTTTATTACTAAGTTTCTTAAGATTTTTTCTAGGAATGTCTCCAGCGTTTCGTCCACGGAATTTTGGAGTTCATCAACCTTTTCCAATCAATTTCTCAAAAAATCCCCATAGAATATTGAAAAGTTCAATAAGGTTCCACAACAGCATTTTTTTATAAGATTCCTACACATTCTTTTATGAATATCGTCCTGTTTTTTCTAGGAGTTGCTTTACAATATCCTGCGAGATATGTTTTTTTATATTTTCAATCATCTTAGCAATAATTGAGCCATAATCTTGGAATTTCAAGAGTGAGTCTTGCTGAAAATCCTTTTTCATCAAGGCTGACCTAAGAAATTACATAAGTAACTGTAACATAAGGTACCCTAAAATTTGCTTTAGGAATACTTCACGAATTTTTCTGAATAATTTCTCAGCTTACTGTAAAATTTCATTCCAATATCCTTGGAGAAAAACTCCTGAAAACTTCTTTGAGAAATCTCTTAGAATTAATAGAGGAATTTCCGAAGAAATCTTAGGAGCATTCTCTGGAGTAATTCTTCAAGGTATCATCAGAGAAATTTGGCAATTAAAATCTTAAAAAAAATCTAGTCAACAATTTTGTAGAAAATCCTGAGAAATTCTTAGCGACATTTGGAGAAGTTTCTAGTTGAATATTATAACATGTTTTAAACGGGAGTCTTGGAGGATGTTCAAGTAAAACTGATTGGTGTAATCACCGGATAAAATCCTAGAGGACTAAGGACTTTTGCGAAAAATATCTGAAATAATATATTGCAATTTCTGATGGAAGACTTGATGTATTGTTTGTGATATTTTTTGAAAAAAAAACCAGGTTCTATTTTGAGACATCCAAAACAAAATTTTTGGAGGAATTCCTTAGGAAATTCTTGGAGAGTTAAAATCTCAAATAAAGATATCAATCAATCCCTATCGTAATGTCGTTATAATACATCGAAGAATGTTTGTCCTTTAACTGGCGTATACCAGATTTGTTGGTTTGTCGTCGTAATGTCACGAGGAAATTTGAAAAAAAAAAAAATTATCTGAAGAAATGTCAGGTTTGATCAAACTGTTTTATCGTGGTTCCTGTTAGGTTTCGTTTTGTTTTTTTTTTTATTACTGTTTCGTCTCGTTTTTATTACTTTTTAGTCTCTTTTATTGGAAAGAGGTTTCTAAATTTCCTATTCATATTGCTTCATGTACAATTTTTAAACTTTTATGAAAATATTTGATTTCAAGAACAAACGATTTTTCGAAAAGTATTCTGGAATTTGAACAACTTTTAAATTCAATATTTTGTTACAATCATGATTAATTTAGAAACTTTTTCGAAGGAAAGTGAAAAAAATCATCATTCATTTAAATTATCACAGTTAAATGTTATACAGTCGAACGCAATTACCCCAGGGGCTTGATAAACCGTGTTTCTATTACCTGAAAAAAAAAAAAGGATCGGGATCCAAAAATTTTACGGATTATTTATATTAATTTAGATGTTTTATATCTACTTAAATATGTAGCAGACCATTAAACACGATTGATTCAATTTGAGATATTTTAAAGAATTTTAGCTTTTATGCAGGTCAGAACTGTATGATCCATTGATAAGCTTAGTGTTCATTTTAAAATATTGCCACAAATCCAAATAAAGTTTTACTTTTGCGCCCATGAAGCTGTCTTAGCGATCCAAACGACCGAATGGGAAATGAATGGTACATAATTTGTGCTTAAAATACTTTCAAGAAGAAGCATTGATATACTTGAGAGTTCCGTTCAGTTCACAAGCTCTTACAAACGAAATAAAAAAACATCATCATTGGCAAATACAATTCATTTGAATAAAACATAAGCTTTGGTATTGTTAGCATCTTCTTATTGTAATATTGGATATTGGAAATAGTTTCACATGCTTTAAATAATCTTTAGAAGTGCATAAAATAGCTATTAAATTGAAAACCATTCAAAATTTGTCATTAGTTTGCTTTAGGGCCATTTCTTCACCTTCGCTTAAGCCGTAAACCACGTTTACCAAATAATTAAACTAGATTTTAAAACCTAAGATGGGGTGAAGAAATCGGCCCTTAGACATATAAAATTAGAGTATTTCTTGAACCTGGATTTTTTTTGTAAAGCCTGTTAAAAAACCTGGAATATCAGGGAATTTCATTTCGATATCGAGTAGACACCCTGATCTGGATATCCTGTTGAAATTTGCATTTGAAAATGTAATTTTTTAGGGTAGTCTTCTACACTAACAAATACATTTGAATCTTTGGAAAAATACTCATCAACCTGCAAAATGATATTCGAAGCCCTTTAATCAAGACCCAGGGCTGAGCGGTTCCATTTGAATTCGAATGTCGGTTTACTTTTGTATTTTTTGATTTGATGAAAATTTTGCACATGCTTTCTTTATGCCCAAAAATGCTTTTTACATCATCGGCTCGCCATTTTTGACTCTAGCCTTACTTTTGAGAAGGGCCTAAGAAAAAAATCCTAATAATTTTCAAAAATTATAACTTAGAAACGGTTTGTCGATCAGTTTGGAGTCTTCCGCAAAGTTTTTAGGTTATTGTTGGGACTATCTGAAAAAAAAATATACACTGTAAAAAAAATGTTGTAATTTTTTATATATCGAAAATAAAGCTTAAAAAATTCAATTTCTCAAATCGTTATTTTTGATTTTTTTTTATTTTTTATTTTTTTATGATGTTAAAGTAGACAAAAAATGAAGTCTTTTGCACAGTGGGGTCAAGATGGAAAAATCATGGACAAAAAAGTTATGATTTTTTAAAAAAAAGGTGAATTTGTTGAAAATGGTCATAATAAACTTTTTAAATATTTTTAAACTCGATTTTATGAAAGTACGCAAAATTAACAACCAAAGCAGCCACTGATCAAGACTATAATTTAATAAATTTTAAATTCTCTTAACGACTGTTGGAAATTGGAAAAAATTGATACAGAAGATTAGATGGAGGTTCCAAGAATCAAAGCATAGAAATCAAATCATTCAGATTGTTATTGGTTGCAAAATTTTACCAGCTTGTGGCATTTTGAAGAGGTATAATCTTATAAAAAGCACAGTCATTCAATAAGATCACACATAAATATAAATGGGTTTCGAATTCCGGTTGCAACTTTCATCGGACTTCTCAGGTCAAAACGGGTCAATATGGTCCTAAATTTTTTGAACATGTGTTTCTGGCCTAAATTAAGCGTTTGGTTACTAAAATTGGGACAGGGCTTTTAAAACCCTCTCGCCAAAGAAAAGCTTTCAGTTAGTGTCTGGAAGATTTTATCGTACACTTAGTTGAGAAGCAGAACTCCATAAGCAATTAAAAGTTGTTTTTTTACTTAAGCTTCTTTCTTCATGGTTGGGCATTAACGTCCTCACTGAGACAGAGCCTGCTTCTCAGCTTCGTATTCTTATGAGCACTTCCACTGTTATCAACTGAGAGCTTGATTTACCAATGTTTGCCATTTTCGCATTCGTGTATCGTGTGACAAGTACAATGATACTCCATGCCAAGGGAAGTCATGGAAATTTCCATTACGAAAAGATCCAGGACTGGCCGGGATTCGAAACCTGTAGCATGGCTTAGCTTTGTAGCCGCGGACTCGGCTAAGGAAGGCCCCTTTTACTTAATTTGACTCAAAGCAGTGAACTCAAAGTTCAGTAGTAAATTTTGAGCTGAATACGAGAACATAAAGGATACCTGCAGAACTTGACTCTCGAAAAAATAATTCATGCACTTATCAAACAAACCTAGAAAGTTCAGCACAAGTCGCACTTTTTCTCTACTTTTTGGTAAACTTCATTCTACTTAAGCATCTTCAATGAACTTTATGTGAACTAAAGTTTGGTTAATTATTTAAGTTGAGTTGCTTAAAACCTTGCCCTTTCATCTGAACTTTAGATTGCTTGCGTAAAACCAGAAAGAAGAACAGAAGGTCATGTTTAAACGAATCTGGGTCATTTGGCTTTAATGTTTTATAAAAAAATGCACCTTTTCAAAGAAGGAAAAGAATTCTATTCGTTAATAAATATATATTATATTATTAGACTGACTATTACGCTAAAAAATCGTCTAGTAAACTAGTCTGTAAATATTGAACAGTCCTCCATGCTTTCCTTAGAACTCGTTCAGCAATTGGTGAGATTACAGAACGCTGAATAATTGACTATTTATCCTATCTGTATTTGTTAAACAAACACTTCGACATGCTACACATTAGACTAATGTCGTTCGCCGTTCTATGTTTCCTTTTATTACGATTGACCAAAATTTGATTTTGAGTCAGTCAAAAAGACATTGGCAAAGCCTCAAATGTAATTGGGTGAGATTTTCCAACAACCGTGCTTATTTACACATCTCAACAATTCATCATTTCATTAACCACCCGTTCTTTATCTCTCTTTCTCCGCCCACAGGTTTCGGAGAACCACGATTTCCGGCGTTGGCATCTACGCTCCCGATGCTGAGGCATACTCCGTGTTCTCGGATTTGTTCGACCCCATCTCGAGGACTACCACAAGGGCTTCAAGAAGACCGACAAGCACCCAGCCGCCGACTTCGGTGATGTTGCCTCGTTCGGCAATGTTGACCCCACTGGCGAGTTCGTCGTGTCGACCCGTGTCCGTTGCGGTCGCTCGATGGAGGGCTACCCCTTCAACCCGTGCCCTGACCGAGGCCCAGTACAAGGAGATGGAAGACAAGGTTTCCTCCACCCTGTCCGCCCTGGAAGGTGAGCTGAAGGGCAAGTTCTACCCATTGACCGGTATGGACAAGGCCGTCCAGCAGCAGCTGATCGACGATCACTTCCTGTTCAAGGAGGGCGATCGCCTTCCTGCAGGCCGCCAACGCTTGCCGTTTCTGGCCAACTGGACGTGGTATCTACCACAACGACAAACAAGACCTTCCTGGTCTGGTGCAATGAGGAAGATCACCTCCGCCATCATCTCCATGCAGATGGGTGGCGATCTGGGACAGGTCTACCGTCGTCTGGTCACCGCCGTCAACGACATCGAGAAGCGCATCCCATTCTCGCACCACGACCGTCTCGGTTTCCTGACCTTCTGCCCAACCAACCTGGGAACCACCATCCGCGCCTCGGTCCACATCAAGGTCCCGAATTGGCCAAGGACTACGCCAAGCTGGAATCCATCGCCGACAAGTACAACCTGCAGGTCCGTGGCACCCGCGGCGAACACTCCGAAGCCGAGGGCGGTATCTATGACATCTCCAACAAGCGCCGCATGGGTCTGACCGAGTACCAGGCCGTCAAGGAGATGTACGATGGCATTTTGAACTCATCAAGATGAAAAGTCGCTGTAAATCAAAACTCCCCCTACTAATCCTACACTAACACAAAGCAAAAAGTAAACGTTAAATAAAAGCCAAAAAAAGTAATAAAACAAAATCGTTAAAATTTTGATTATTTTTTGAAATGTACACCACCATACAAAACACCACCCATTACTAAAACAAAGGCACATGCTCTATCGTTGGTACCCCCACCGGAAGATCCTCTGGGTTCCTCGCTCTTCGCCAGTGCACATTGATGTTCTCCTCGCACTCCAAACTAGGAAGAAACCGTGTAGATCACAGTTTCGCTTCAGCTGAGCTGCCTGGCAGACGACAATTCGACCATCCCCTTCTCCAACAAACCTCTGCACTTCCGGGCAGCCGAGACCCAGAGTGATCCCGATCATCGTCTCACTCGATTTGCGGCAGCGGCTGCCTCGGCCAACGAGAAGCAGCCTCCGAGCCAATGCAAATCGATCGATGACGACGCGGGTACCTCCATTTCATCCCACATTCTTTTGTGTAATTTAACTTTTCTCTGTGTAACTTCATCTTCGTAACTTTAAGAAACCGTTTGATTTCGATCTGCGCTGTTTTGTTGTATCACGTAGAGTTACTACACTTATTGTCAGTTGTGTATTATTTCATAAAATAGTCCACTACCAACAACCAAAGGGAATCCTACATTAAAGTAGAAGATTCGAAACAAAAGGAAAAAAAATGAGAAGAATGATAACGGAGAAGACGCATACGAATGAATGTTGCTTGTCAACAGTAATTTTTGGTATGAAACAGAGTTGCATCGAACCAGTTCCCGCCGAAACAGGTCCCGATTGTGCACTCATAGCGTGGAAGCGAATAAAGACGCCTGAAATTTCAAATTTACTCATTATTTTAAAGAATAAAAAAAATGATTAAAAACATAGAAATGAAGTTGCTTTTCTTTGGGTGGAAGGTTAATTTATAGGATTGAGCCTGCATTACCACAAGTCGATCCATAAACTAATTGGTCATCTATGGGGGGATGGGGGGTCTAGACAATGACTAAGCTTCATACACATTTTTACTTCTTTTCATAACTCGATAGATTTTTCAGTCCCTATAATCGTGTTTTCCATAAATCGATGCCACCTGTAATGTAAATTCCTCTCCATAACTCGATATCAACCAAGTTAATTTTTCATATAGCCGTTAATTTGAGCGGAAAAAATGATAAAGTATGCTTTTTTGTGTTATTTGAATAATAACAAGAATTTATTTACAAATTTAGGACCCAACTCAAGCTTAAACCAGGCCGCCAAGATGTGTTCTTTAGAATTCCTATTTTTATGCCATTGATGGTAGTAGTAGGTAGTGCTATAAAACAGAGTATATATTGACCACAGAGTTGCGCGACTTCAGTCATAGACTCTACTATAAAACTAAAGGGTGGTCTTTTCGGTTTTCTTCCTCAAATTGATGTACCACTCGTACGCCGACTAGCGTTTAGAGGTAACCAGAGCTGCGGCAACACGCACGAGCTGGGAACAGCTTTTATAGTGATGGGCGCATATGCAGAGGCGCCAAGTATTGTGGCCGATCAAGTTGAGGATCAAAGGCCGGTTCTTCAACTTCAGCATATAAAACGTGCGCAGCCTTCACTCCAGAGCACTGATGATGATTAAGGACCGTTTTTACGGCCCAGCTCGAACGCGAGTACGACAGCTGCCCAAGCACAACGTCAAATCATCATAGGAGATCTAACCGCTTCAGATTGGCCAGGAGGAGTTCAGACCGACTATTGGAAAGTTCAAAAGCCCACCGGCTGAAGAACGAAAACGGCTTACGACTAATTGATTTCGCTGCCTGCAAGAGTATGGCCTTTCGTAGTAGCTTCTTCCAGCACAGCTAGGATTCCATATCGATACACCTGGAGATCACCACAGCAGACATAATCACAAGCTCGACCACGTTTGATTGATGGACGGCACTCTCCGACATTATATCGTGGCGCTAACATCGACTCTGACCACTATCTGGCTGATGGTCAAACTGCGTCCAAAAACTCTCCGTCGTTAACAACGTACGGTACCGACGGCCGCCCCGGTAATGACCTAGAGCGGCTCAAAGCAACCGGATGTCGCAGCGGCATACGCGCAGCAACTCGAGGCTGCATTACCGGAAGAGGGTGAGGCTGGACGAAAGCCCCTCTGAGGACTGCTGGAGAACAGTAAAAGCAGCCATCAACGATGCAGCTGAGAGCAACGTCGGGTACGTGGGAACGGAGTCGACGGAACGATTGGTTCGACGAGGAGTGCCAGGAGGTTTTGAAGGAGAAGAATGAAGCGCGGGCGGTCATGCTGCAGCAAGGGGACCCGGCAGAACGCTGGAACGCTATAAACGGAAACGGGCAACAGCAGGACCCGCCTCTTTCGGCGAGAAAAAACGCCGCCTGGAGGAGACGGAGTGCGAGGAGATGGAACAGCTGTGCCGGTCTCAAGAAACGCGTAAGTTCTATCGGAAGCTCAACACATCCCGCAACGGCTTCGTGCCGCGAGCCGAGATGTGCAGGGATAAGGATGGGAGCATTCTGACGGAACGAGCGTGAGTGATCGAAAGGTGGAAGCAGCACTTCGACGAGCACCTGAATGGGTGCTGAGAGCACAGGCAATGAAGGACGGGACAACGGAGGAAATGCCTTCGTCAGTACTGCGGAAAATGGAAACCAACCAGCCCCCACTTTGAGGGAGGTTAAGGATGCCATTCACCAGCTCAAGAACATAAGCTGCTGGGTAAGGGATGGTATCGGAGCTGAACTCATAAGATGGGTCCGGAAGGCTGGCCATTTGTCTGCACCGGCTGATAGGCACAATCTGGGAAACAGAACAGCTACCGGAGGAGTGGAAGGAAGGGGTAATCTGCCCCATCTACATGAAAGGCGACAAGAACGTGAGAAACTTTCGAGCCGATCACCATTCTAAATGCGGCCTACAAAGTATTATCCCAGATCATCTTCCGTCGTCTGTCACCTGTAGTAAACGAGTTCGTGGGAAGTTATCAAGCCGGCTTCGTTGACGGCCGATCGACAACGGACCAGATCTTTACTGTACGGAAAATCCTCCAAAAATGTCGTGAATACCAGGTCCCACGCATCACCTTTTCATCGATTTCAAGGCCGGCATACGACAGTATCGACCGCGTAGAGCTATGGAAAATCAATGGACGAGAACAGGCTTTCCCGGGAAGCTCACCGAGACTGATAAGAGCGACGATGGAAGGTGTGCATTGGCGTAAATAGGGAGGGGCCAGGGGGGCCTGGGCCCCCCCGAACCATGGCCTTGGCCCCCCCGAAAAAAATTGGAAAGAATGACAATACAGTTAAAACTAGTTTTTTAGTATCAAACACTTATGATACTAGACGCATTAAATGCATTTTGAATGTGAATTTATGGATGATCATTTTTTGACAGGCAATAAACAATGTGTAATTTTAAAACGTCACATACTGCCATTCTGTTTCCTTTTTGTCTTGTTTGTTTTAGAACTATAAGAACTGGCTTGATCCATTTGTAGTGATATTGTTACATTAGAAACTTTTAGATCTTACTATTAGATTCACAGGCTAACCGGGGACTTACTTTGGAGTGGTATGTTTAAATGAGGTAGATGGACACTGGTTTGTGATTCTTGTAAAGACTGACTCTATTACTTTTTATTCACATCCTTATATCGATCTACCGATCGAATACATCGTTTTCGTTTAACGAATAATTCGGCATTTCGCACCGATCGCCCTACACGCTAAATGTATATCACAAAAACCAATGTCTTTTCATATTTTAAAAACAAGCTGCGATATTTTGTGATCAATTATGCTAGAACGAATCGTTGTTACTGGAAAATGTTTGTGTATGAGAGAATATGGTTAAAGTTCTACAAAAAAAATCTCGAAAATAAACAATTGTGCAGTAAGCGTAGCAAGTTCGTACGTAGACGACAGTTGAAGCAGTTGCATTCAAATGTAAACATTGAAATTCCTTTACACTATAGTAAGATAGTGGCGGATTCGTACAAAAAACCACATCGTAAAATCGTAAATGTTGCAACAATTTTCAATGCTATGTTGACACCAATTTTATGGAGTTTTTTGATTGGAAAGATAATAAGACCATGTTACCATTTGTTTTTGTAGAATAAACGTAAACCTTATTCATACTGAAGATTTAATTTAATTCTTCTTTAAGTGTTTATAATATTACCTTTTTTTATTATTATTATTTTTTCTTGCGCCAAATTTTTTTTGGCGCCTTACGGTAGTTTATATGGACATTACATCAATTCTTTTTGTTTGTCTTTGTTAACGAGATTTTTAACCCTGGGCTAATTCATTTCGAGAGAACAGCTTCACTTCGCTTCCAAATGAAATCGCCACTATAACTTTTTTAAGTCATAAGTAATTTTTTTTGGCGCCTTACGTAGTTTATATGGACATTACATCAATTCTTTTTGTTTGTCTTTGTTAACGAGATTTTTAACCCTGGGCTAATTCATTTCGAGAAGAACAGCTTCACTTCGCTTCCAAATGAAATCGCCACTATAACTTTTTAAGTCATAAGTAACTATCTCCAGAATGGGAACCACATCAATTCGTTTCAGAGATGTTATTTTCGTTATAAATATATAAGCATTCATGTAAATTTCTGTAATTAGAAGACGTTGCGTTATTTGTAAGAAATATAGATAAAACTTGTTTCTAGATTAATGATAAGAAATCGAATGTTTAGGATTCGATTTATGATCTAGCTCAAATCAAATGAAAGCTTATAAATGCCTATAGTGTTCAAGTAAAAGACTTTCACTACAAATATCATAAGAGTCAATTAAGATTTGGAAAAATAATGGCTATTTGTTGTTTTTTTGACGTAAACATTATATTTTTTTTAATCAAACTTTCATTGCATGAAAATAAATAAGGATAAAATCTTCTTCCGTTTTTTTATGTAAGGGCGTTTTTATGCATCATAAGGATGATTTGAGGTGTCATTAGCTAACTACATAAATTGCTGGGAATCAATTTTTGGCCCATAGTGTGGCAAAAGTTCGAATTAGCGGGCTAAAAGTTCGACCCATATAATCTAGCAGAGAAATTTACTAATTTCCCCTAATTCACATATTATCTTCAAGTTCAGCGAAATTTGCCTGATCGTGCGAAAAAGTCACTAACATTTCACATTTTCACTTAGTTTTGCAAAAAAAAACTGCTTTTTTGGGCTTTTGGCAGTTTTTTGATGAAAAATTAGAGTGTAAATCTGTAAACATAAGATTATATAAAGTATGTCTATCGTAAAAGTGTCGAGCCCCACCGATGGGGCAAAAGTTTGTTTAAGACAATCAGCGAAATTGTAGCAAATACGTTGAAGGTTCACTGTATGGTATTTATTTTCAACTGCTATTGTTTTTATAAAAAAAAATGATTATACCACTAAGATCGAAGTTTTGCTCTGCCTTACTATGATTGGATATTAATAAATCCATGAGCAAAATACCTTCCATCCTTTTTCTTCAAATAACTGTTATCGGACGAATTTTCTGACAACAGCTTTATTTGAATACAAAAAAACTTCAATCCTTCAATATGATGGTAGCCAAGCAGCTTTAGGATTTAAAGTTTTTAACTCTAACAAAAAAAGGTATTATTCAATCCTATGTTCATATTTTGTATTCGAAAGGTTGAGAGAAATGAAACGTTTGCTACAGAAATGTTGAGCAACCATAATCCATATTTTCAAACTAGCAAGCATTTTTTTTTCAAAGGCTTGGGTGATACATTTAAATTTTTATCTTGTTTTATAACTTTGCAAACATCTAGTTCAAATCGAATTGGAAAGGTAAATCTTGATTATAATCTGCTTTTGAATCCTTGTATTCTATTCGAGATCTAAATATAAGATTGGGTTGAATACGTCATCTTGGCAATATAAAACGAAAACATAGATTTTTAAATAAATTTTTACTATTTTTCCATAAAAGTGACATTTGGTATCTAAGAAAGATGATCAGTCGGTTTTGGACGATTTTTAGGTTTTGATCTACCTCTGTATGAAAGTACGCGACTATAATCGGTTCACAAACGGTCATCAAAAATGGTATTCAGATTTTTGAAGTCGGGAAAGGAAATTTACAGATTGAAGATCCATCTAACACAAAGGTAAAACAACACAAAATATTTAATATTGATTCTGATACGTACCAAACACTATCGTCGAATATTGGAGAAATATCAGATGATAGAAAGGCAACATTACTAAAACTAAATATTATTTTAACAACAAACCATCCAAACCAGTAACAGAATATGAAATGACTATTGCATTGAAAAAGGAGGAATATTTTCATTTTAAACCAAGAAGATTATCTTTTGACCAGAAAAACAAAGTTGAGGTAAAAATAAAAGAGCTTTTGAAAGAGGGAATCATTA